>NC_142932.1:53885264-53912764 GCF_046866305.1 Octopus bimaculoides | reverse complement strand
TGGCTTTCTTTCTCATTCACCTGTATCATTACACTCTCTAGCATCATTTGCAAGCTTGGTTATTGGCATCCCCATGTTTATATACCATTATTCTTATTTCACTCTCCCCTCATAGATAACAACAGGTTTTGACTCTGGGATGAATACTAGTACTGAAGCGTTGCGTTATTACATGAGTAACGGCACTAAATAGTTATTCATCCTCCTACGTCTGATCAGCAAGAGATCAGTTGGTTGTTTACGGAACACTGTTCATCGACAACTAGATTCCACAACGATTGCAATTGCATATTCAGCGCATCGTTAACACTTCCCGAATATTGAGTATATTACACTCTTGAGGAATTTCTAATTGACTTGCATCATTATCCACAATGCACTCTATTCTAGCACCATCAGCCTGCTTTACCCCCATACTTTTCATAAACTCTCTTTTAGACTTCAGTTTGTGGAATTATTTTGGCCATAATATCTCTGCAGCATTTCGTAATAATAGGGAGTATGCATTTGGGTTATATCCCTCTCATATTTTTATTGACTCAGAGTTATAAAATATGAATATAGTTGTGAACGCATATCAACAGATACTGAGAGAAGACAGAGAATGATGGAAATGAAACTTACGTTTCTGTAGTATATACAATTGTACATATATATTGTCCATACGCATACAAATACATACGTATGTATACATACATACATACACACACAGATATATATATATATATATATATATATATATATATATATATATATATATATATATATTTATATATATATATATATATATTTATATTTATATATTTCTATATTTGATCCTTTATATTGAACACTCAATATTTCATCTACAATCAATACTTTCTTTCATGGTGCCATCCATTTTTATTTTATTTTATTTTATTTTATATTGTATATTGTATATTATATTATATATTGTATATTCCATATTCTATACCCCACATTAGTTCTGCAGGAATATAAATAAAACATAAAAAACAGACAGTGTTGGAACTCTTTTAAACGAAATAATATATTCCTCTATACACAATCATACAAAAAAAACACCTTTTTTGTATTTATTTTTACTCGCATATATATATATATATATGGGAGAATATACAAAAAATAACAACAGACGAGGACAGGTGGTGTAAATAACAAAAGTATATATTAGTATGACGCTCGGGAATACGGAAAGTCTTTGACGTTTCGAGCTACGCTCTTCAACAGAAAGAATACGGAGACAAGGAGAAAAACACGGAGAAAAAAAATTGAATAGTGTTCAGTCAACGGTCAATCATAATATTATGATTGACCGTTGACTGAACACTATTCAATTTTTTTTCTCCGTGTTTTTCTCCTTGTCTCCGTATTCTTTCTGTTGAAGAGCGTAGCTCGAAACGTCAAAGACTTTCCGTATTCCCGAGCGTCATACTAATATATACTTTTGTTATTTACACCACCTGTCCTCGTCTGTTGTTATTTTTTGTATATTCTCCCACATATAATACACGCTCACGTGGTTGCACCAGCTAATCCTGTCTCCTCTCATCACACACTACCAACTTTTGGATTCTACCTTCTTTCCTTCTGGATCTGGACTGTTTGATTCTGAACTTTATACCCTCCGGCTGCACCTCTCCTACCTACGGATTACACTGGACCCATCTTCTGATTGGAAATCGCTTATATATATATATATATATATATATATATATATATATATATATATATATATATGAATGTTGGCCTATACGTATGCATATATATACAGTGAAAACGAGAGAAGCAGGAAGAGAGAAAAAGTGAGTACAAATATATCGCAGATTTTGAACGTGTGTTCAATAACGTAGAAGCATTTAGATAAAAGAATTTATATCTATGTATGTATATATGTATATAATCTCTTCCGTTTAACTCGGCAAACAATTTGCTAAAAATATGAATGCAAATATGTAAAATTTACAACAAATTCTCTTCAATAAAGAAGAGGTAGGAGCAATAGTTGAAATTTTGAAATAATTATTTTGTAAAATATAAAGTCCTTAATTACGTTTGATTTGAAGGTGTGGACAAGAAAATACTGAAAACAAATAGTGTACCATCAAAGGCATGATAATATATACGCAAACACTAAAATTATGAGTAAGGCGAAAATAAATTTAATACAAAAATGCCTTTTCAATCGCGTCTCAAACTCTGCTATTCTAAATCATAATTTCAAAGATTTCCCGTAATCCTTACCTTCAAATTTAAACCAATTCTCAAATTTAAGCCGACTCAAAAATGAAACCAAAGCTGCAACCTTATAAATGAACCCACAACATCTAACACACCAGAAGCCTAGTATAAAACACTTAACAAGCCAAGCCAAACACTTACACCTAAATCTCACGCTAATTCATGAATGGAATCTTTAAACTCTAATGCTCAAGGCGAAACCCCATCTTAATCCTAATCGCTGTCCCTGAACTTTACTGTTAGACGTATCAAACTAATCTCTAAAACGTATTTTGCCCAAAACACTAAAACCAAATCCAATAATACGTTGCAAAATTTATTTTACATTTTATTGAATATTTTGGGAAACTGATTTCCAAACTGCCCGGCAGCATTTTTTGTTAATAAAAGTGGAGGCGGTTTTTCATCCAGTTGCTGACAATAAGGTAAATTATTCTTTTTCCGGCTTTATATCCTGAGTTTAAATTTTGTAGAACTCGATTTTGCCTTTTCTCATTTCGTGGTCGACAATTAAGCGCTTGGTTCGGTATGATTGACTAGCTCTCTCCGCTAAAATTTCAGGCTTTGTGTCTAAAGTACAAAAGAAAATGTATTACTGAATTAGGTGGTGAGATGGCTTGTATCTGTAGCGGGAAAGAGAACATAATTTACAGCATGTTTTACTGCTCTTTATTTTCGGATCTCAAATCCGGTTCAGATCAACTTAGCATTTCATTGACTTTGGTAAAAGAAAGAACCAGTCAAGTACAGGTGTACTTACTACATCCCCTAAAAATTGCCGGCCTTGTGACATTTTTGGAAAGAATAATAATCATTCGGCATGTGATCTGCCTCAAAGCAGTGCGTATATACTCTGATTCTGTGGGATTTGAGTTCAAATCCTCAAAGACTGTCTATAACTTTCGGTTAGATCAAATAAATCACTAGTTAACCTTCTGTCTACCAATCGATCCAATGGACCCATTTCAGTTTTTTCAGTTGCTTTTTCCTACTGTTTATATTACTTGATTCTGCTGATTCCTCGTGACTCTTATTTTTTTCTTGACTGTCTTTTATGGGTCAAATGGGAAATTTTCCGTATGTTTATAAAGACTAGAAATTTTCACTTTATACATTTATTACGGTATGGGTCCACTGGACCTTGGAATTATATTCAGAGAATACTCATATCATTCTAAGCAGAATAAGAGCAGTATAAAATATCATTTTACCGGATATTTATCAGATATAAAATAGATAAAATTGTATTCAATTTATTTGCTGAATTTTAGATAAACAAGGAAAAATTATGAACATATTCCGGTAAATTTGTGTGGTATTGCATCACGTTCAATCTGCTAGGTTAGAGGGTGATACAATATTTCTATGTGAACACGCAAATCTTACAATATATTGCAACATCTTTTAGGGGAGTATAAATAGGTGAGAGAGCAATATCTGCTTTTAGTCTGCTATCAAGTTTCATATAGTTCAATTGTGCTTTCCAATACGCATAGACATGAAAACTTGAGTGAAGACTAAATATGAAAAAAGGTTCCTGTAATTAGATGAAGAATGGGAAGAAGATAGTAGTTCTATTGATCTGAAGATGATGGTGAAAATGATTGTGCGCAGGACAGTTTATGTTCTGTTCTATGAGATGATGAAGATACTCAAAAACAATTATCTGCAAGCCATCCAATTATGAATGAGCAATATGTTTCTAGACACAGAAAAGAAGTTTGGCATTCTAATCCTCTTACTCAAGCAGCAGAAATAAGTTCATCATGCGATACTGTGTGCGAAGAATGTGGACCATCCTGTTTTGCTAAAAGGTCTTGTGATAGCATTGAAACATGTTTTACTATCTTTATGCGCCAGAATCTTCTTGAAGTAATTCGTAAATGGACAAATGTTGAAGGTCAGGTTGTTTACAAAGATAAATGGAAGGATATTGATCACTCTGAACTAAAGAAATTTATTGGACTAATTATTCTTGTAGGCGTTTATAATTCTAAACATGAAAATGTCACAGTCATGGAGTCAAGAATATCGCCGCCCAATATTCATCAAAAGTATTAGCCGAGGAAGATTTCAACAGATTTTGCAAGTATTGTGTTTTGATGATGTTAGTACAAGAATAAAAAAGAGAAGTGATGATAAATTGGAGCCCATAAAAAAAGTATTTGAAATGTGGAATCAGAATTTGCAAGATGGATACGTTCCAAGTTCATGCATGACAGTTGATGTCGTGCATAATTAGTTTCAGAGGGTGTTGTCCATTCCGCATATATATTCCTTCAAAACCAGGGAAATGTGGAATTAACATTTCGGAAATATTCGACAGCGAAACATCTTATGCCTGGAAAATACAAATCTACACTGAAAAAGACCTAGTAAAAAGAAAAGAGACAAAACAAACTTCAAGAATTGTTGAAGACCTAGTAAAAGAACTTGAAAATACTGGTCGCAATATAACTTTTGATAATTTTTTTACAAGTCTACGATTGGTTTGAAAGCTACTTAACAGGAAATCTACTTTAGTGGGAACAATTAGAAAGAACAGAGTTTTAATTTCAAGTGCTCTCACAAATTGAAAAGAAAGGGAAATCAACAACACAATATTTGGATTTCTAATGGATTCTATCATTCTATCTTATTGTCTCAAGAAAAATTATATTTTCACACTTATCAGTACAATGCCCTCTCAGCCTTCAATTGATTCAAAAATTGATTAAAAGAAACCTGGTGTTTTCATATGTTATAACAAAACAAAAAGAGAAGTAGATACTCTAGATAAGATGGTAAGGATATGTACTTTCACAGGAATGACTAGAAGGTGGCCTATGCTTATATTCTACAACATGACTGATATAAGTGCAGTGAATGCTTTCTTTGTTACTAAACAGTTTATCTTGCCAAGTTCCAAGGATAAAAGAAGTCAGTGCCTAATTCAGTTAGGAAAGGAACTTGCTAGAGTTAATGCTAAACAAGAACATGATAAACAATCTTCCAGTTCCGCAAACATTTCTCAACCAAGGCAAAAAAGAAGACGGTATTCAACCTCATTTGAGATTCCTCAGCCAAAGAAAAAAGGACGATGTTCTCTGTGTGACCTCAAAAAAGTCAGGAAAACTCGTACTACATATAAGAATTGTAATACCCATGTTTGACAAGAACATTCCAATCTTGTCTGCATTTACTTCCATTACAAAAATCTTGTATTTTTGAAATTTAAAAAAAATTATAATATATTCTGTAAGTCGTATTTTTTTAAATCAAAATTTGTGAGAAGCAGTACTTCTTCATTCACCTGATAGTATAAATAATGTAGCTAAGAAATAGTGGTCGTTTGAATACAATTTAATTATAACAAATATATTGGGTCCAGTGGACCCAGTTGATAATTAGTGACATACAGTTTCTCTAGTAGACCAAGGGTTAAATAATGGAACGGCTAGTGTCGACTAACCAATTCTTTAATAATTGCTGATCTTCTTAAATAAGAATTCATTATCTATACCATTTAAAAAATTTTGAATATCTTACAGTGTCTGAGGACACTATTATTCTCAGATAAATGTCCACCTACAACAAAATCAGCACCCTATTTATCAATAACCAGCAAATGCACAATGGTGAAAACATTATCTCAAAATATCTGGTTCAATCAACCCCATGCCATTAATAACAATGCGCAGTAATTCATCAGCAAAAGCAACAACTCATAAACACGTCAAAACAAATATGTCCTCTGACAAAAGAAAACAAGGCAAATTCATCATAACAATTTCACAAATACGAATATAAAAATCCATGTGTGTGAGTTTTAAAATGTATTTGAGAATTAACTTCATTTGAGTATGGCGAGTGGAAATAGAGTTTGATGACAGTTGAGATGTATCATTAAAATTTGAACGTAAATGTCACATCGCCTTTGTGAAAATATAATGAAATTGGAATAATTGATACTCTTTTAAAATATATTGAAATTATAACGGATACCTTACTCGTAACAGAATTTACTTAATCACTAATATTTAATTGTCCAGTTTTCATTATTGGGCACTAATTTCCCATATATAAATGTCAGCCATATCATATAATCGTTAATTTACAATTTTTATTAATTCTACCATATTAGGCTAACTGCGAAATTTCAAATACATCGGAATCATCGTCATTTTTCCTTTTCCATTTCCCCCTTTTTAATCTCCATCTTAATGTGATCTTTGTTCTTAATAATACCAGTGCTCGCTCGCAACCTCTCCCTCTCTCTACCTCTCTCTCTCTCTCTCTCTCTCTGTCACTCTCTCTTACCATACTATAAGAAATACACATTACTATCGATAACCAGTTTACATGATTTGAAAATATACTAAAATATTTTATGATTTTCATTGACAAACAACTCCTCTACTTGATAGTATGCATCTATATTATCTATCTATCTAAAGAAAGTTATCTATATCTCCGTATACCTGTCAATCAGTCGATTTTCTATATGTGGGTGTATGAGTGTGTTCATGTGTGTGTGCGTGTGTGTGTATGTATGTATATATGTATACATGTACATATATATATATATATATATATATATATATATATATATATATATATATATATATATATATATATATATATGTATATACATATATAATTGCCCCACCGAACTCATTTCAAAATACCTCGACCATATCCTATCCCCGTTAGTTGCTGCTCTCCCATACCACATACACGACACCAACCACGCCCTTCGCCTCTTCAATTCCTTTTCTTTCCCTCCCGGCCCCTCACACCTCCTCTTCACCCTGGACATCAAATCCCTATACACCGTGATTCCACACAACGATGGTCTCTCAGCCCTCCAATACTTCCTTGACCGCCGCCCTGACCTCACACCTAGCACCCCTACCCTGCTTCGTCTGGCAGAACTCGTCCTCACCCTCAACTGCTTCACGTTCGCCGGAGATACCTACCAACAGGATTCTGGGGTCGCGATGGGGACGAGAATGGGGCCCAATTACGCCAACCTCTTTGTTGGTTACATTGAGGCCCAAGTATTCTCCCAATTCTCTGGTCCGACCCCGGAACTATACGGTCGCTACATAGATGACTGTATAGGAGCCACCTCCCTCTCCCGCGAACAGCTCTGCCTTTTCATCTCCTTCCTCTCTAACTTCCACCCTGCTCTTGACTTTCCTTCTACCATCTCTGACACCTCTGTCAACTTCCTCGACATTTCTCTTTCCATCAACCCCCCTCCAACTCTCTAACTACCTCCGCCTTCTTCAAACCCACTGACTCCCACCTCTACCTCAACCTCTCCTCCTCCCATCCATTCCACACCAAACGAGCCATCCCCTACTCCCAATTCCTCCGCCTCCGACGTTTGTGCAGCCTGGACCAGGATTTCGAGACCCAGTCCCAGTATCTTGCTCGTCTGTTCATGCATCGAGGATGCCCCTCCCACCTTGTCCAATCCGCCCTCGCCCGCGCTCGTCGAATCGACCGCACCACCACCAATCCCCTAACCGTACCCCCTTCCCACTCCGTTTCCACCCTGCCGCCCTACCCCTTCGTCGGAGGATCCTACGGGCCTTCCGTCGCCTCCAGCTCGATCCCACTACCCACCCCATTTTCCCCAACCCACCCCTATCCGCTTTCAAACGCGCCCGCAACCTACGCGATCTACTGGTCCGCAGTACCTTCTCCCCTTCCTCCCCACCCCCACCCGGCTCCTTCCCGTGCTCCAGATCCCGCTGTCACACCTGCCCCTTCATCACCAACACTACCTCTGTCACCGGATCAAACCTACAAACACTTCACATTCCACACAGTTTCACCTGCACCTCCTCCAACCTTATTTACTGCATCAAATGCACCCTATGCAACCAACTCTACGTGGGGCAGACGGGCCGCCGGCTGGCCGACCGTTTCACCGAACACCTAAGGGACGTTCGGCTAGGTTCGGACTCCCCCGTCGGCCGTCACTTCCAACTGGCCAACCACTCTCCCTCTAACATCTCCGTTTTTGGCCTCGCCCTGCACCATGGGTCAACTCCCTCGCGACTCCACTTAGAGCAACGCTACATTTTCAACCTTAATTCTTCTTTCCCCTTCGGACTCAACGCAGCCCTCTCTTCCTTATGACTCTCCCCTTTACGTCCATGCAACACTTTTCTTTATTTTTTTATTTTTATTTTTTTATCCTCACACACACATAGCCGAACGCACATATATACACACACACACCCATATATACGCGCACGCCTACATACACAGCCGCATACACATGCACACACATACACACAGGAGTGCACACACAAAATAACACATACCTGGCTCACATACGCACGCACACACATAAACACACACATACACACCCCTCACATACATAAAAACACACACACACACAATCCCACACACACACAATCCCACACACACACAATCCCACACACACACGCACATCCACACGCATACACACATACGCACACACCCACATACACACACACACTTCTCACCAACACTACACACTCACACAGACACGCATACAATCACACACACATGGGCATAAACAAAACACGCATATACAATAGCAAACGCACGCACACACACGTACACAGCAACGCACATACACACAACATACACATACACACAAACACACACGCACGCACAGAAAACATACACATACACACACGCGCACATACAAAATACACACACACACGTACACGTACCCAACACCTACAACCCCACACAAACACGAACACACACACACTCAAATAACCACCTGTTGACCTTCTACCCACACTGTCTATAGCGTCCACTAACCAGTCCTGCTACTAATTTCTTCCACTACGTCATACACACACACACACACACAAACACAGACACACTAACAGATAAACCACCAAACCATGCACACACACACACACACACATACATACATACGCACACACACGTTCTGTTATCACACACACACTCGCAGACTTCCGCACACGCACAGATATTCATCTCCCTTTTTCACTCTCCTGTCTTAGAAAGAACTTTTCCCCCACCACCTCCTCTTCCGGTCTTTTCATAATGTAACCTCGTGGGCATCGGTACCATTTTCCTCTTTCTCCGTTCTTCCATTCTCCGAACTTTCCATCTTTCAGACGAAGGGCTACCCGCGAAACGTCATACACTCTCTCTTTCCTTTCCTGAGCGTCCAATAATACTATCCATATCACGTCCTCACTTTGTTGTTTTTTTGTTTTTTCGTTATTGTTTTTTTTTAACTATATATACATATACATGCACACACACACACCCACACACACACACGCACACACACACACACACACACACACACACACACACACACACACACACACACATATATATATATATATATATATATAGATAGATAGATAGATTCAAGGTTGAATATGGTACTTATGCGTAGGCACCCGAATATCGTATCCCAAAAGGATAGGTGATCAAAATCAAAAAATAAGCAACACGGATTTCAAAGGTGTTGCTTATTTATATATATATATATATATATATATATATATATATATATATATATATATATATATATATATATATATATATATATATATAGAGAGAGAGAGAGAGAGAGAGAGAGAGATATGCAGGGCAGGGAATCGTCAATTAGTAATAAAATTAATAATTAACAATTTTGCCGGGTAGCTCAGTATGAAAAAACCTTTTCGGTAAAAAAACATTTATAATCATAAATATATAGGGATTGACAGTAACCTGCTTCTCCAACATACTGAGAATTCAGAAATAGCAGTCAAAGAACTACTGAAATCAGTAGTTCTTTGAGGGCCATAGGAAAAGCGGCGGAGAAGGTCTCAAGTTGGATCTGGTTTAGGAAGGACAATCGTCAACTTCATACGTCTTTTTGCTCCAATTCAAGCGACTGCCAGATTAGTGAGTCGTGTAGTCCTGTGCGTCTGGAGCCGGCAATTCGAGTTCCCGATGGGACCGTCAGAACAAAGAACCCTCACACCTGGGTCATCTGAGCGCTCACCAGTGTAACCAGCTGGAAACGGGTACTTAGCCATTCTCAGGGCCGCAGCACAGGTCACTGCAGTACTAGAAACCAGAAGAACCAATCCCGCCTAGGGCGTACTAATACGTACTAAAACTATGTATATATATATATACATATGTGTGTGTGTGCGTGTGTGTGTGTGTGTGTGTGTGTGTGTGTTTGTGTGTGTGTGTGTGTGTGCATGTATGTATGTATGACAATAACCATAAACAAAGTGTCAAAGGAGAATAATGTATGTCAATTTAATGCTTTTATGGCTAACGAGATTGCTTCAACCTTTCAAAAGTCAACTCGGTCATCAGAAGCAAATAAAAATAGCATACTTAGATTTATAAAGAGAAATGCTAAGTGTTTAAATGAAAACATGAATTAGAAAGTACACAGATGGAGGTGAAGGACTCAGAAACTAGGAAGAATTCTCTTCTCTTCGAGAGTAAGGAAGGAAAGAAATAGAGAGTTTCCATTTGCATCTTGTAGAGTGATTCTTTGCTCGACTTAAGAGAAATAGTGTGCGCTCAATATATGCATACAGATGGGTACAAGTATGGAGATATGGTGGAATTAGCTTATGAGGTCTGGGTAATGTGGCGTATGAGTATATATATTAAGAAAATTGAAATGTGTATTGATGCAAGCGCGCGGAATAATAATAGTGACGTCCATTGGTTATCAGTCTTTCGTGTTTAACTTGTTGCACTCATTAGAATGCGGCTAACCTAGGGCACCGCCTTGAAGGGTTTAGTAGAACAAATTGATTCGAGTATTTACATTATACGCCTAGACCCTATTCTATTGCACTATTTTGCCTAATTTCTAAATTACGGAGACGTAAACAAAACAACATCGTTGTCAACCGGCGGAGGGGGACAAGTACAAACAAAATCATACATGCACACAAAGAGAGACACAAACACAAACACATCCGCACATATAAACGCTTTAGTTTCCGTCTACTAAATCCACTCGCAAGGCTTTTCTGGGCCTAGGTCGAGAATACAAGACGCATTCCTGAGGTGCCGTGCAGTGGGACAGAATACAAAACCATATCATAAAGAAGTTTCTTAGCTGCACAGCCACAACTGTGCCGGAAAGTGGTGTTGATGTGTTTGCGACTGCATGTACAAAATGAAGCCGGGGAAGGCTTATACAAATGTATGAATATGAGTTATAAAAAAAAGAGAAAACTACAAATGCCCAGATATTTCAGTTTCATCATAACAAGAATATTCAAAGAAATTGATAAATTTCTAAAGAAATCCCTTATTATGTGTTCCTATATGTAGCTGAAGGCTGATCAGAAAAACAAAATTTCCACTTTGTTAACCTATTATTTCCTCAACTGCCATTTAAATCATGAAGTATTCTGTGAAAGACGCCCGAAGTTTCATTACGTACGCTACTATTACATAACTTTTTTTATAAATGACTCACACTTGTCTATTACGTCCACCCTTGCATCATATATATAAAAATGTTTGTATGTCTATGTGTGTGTCTATGTGTGTATGTGTGTGTGTGTTAGAGAATGGATGTATTTTATTTGGGAGAGTGTTGTTTTGAGCATGAGTGTATGCACGTCTCTCTGTGTCTCTGTATCTCTCCTTCTCTCTCTCACTGTGCTGCACACGCATAGACACACATACGTGTGTGTGTGTGCGTGTGTGCGTGTGCGTGCGTGTGTGTGTGTATATATGTATGTATGTATATATATATATATATATATATATATATATACTCTTTACTCTTTACTCTTTTACTTGTTTCAGTCATTTTTGACTGCGACCATGCTGTAGCACCGCCTTTAGTCGAGAAAATCGACCCCAGGACTTATTCTTTGTAAGCCTAGTACTTATTCGAGCGGTCTCTTTTTGCCGAACAGCTAAGTTACGGGGACGTAAACACACCATCATCGGTTGTCAAGTGATGGTGGGGGGACAAACACAGACACACAAACACACACACATATATATATATATATATATATACATATATACGACGGGCTTCTTTCAGTTCCCGTCTACCAAATCCACTCACAAGGTCGGCCCGAGGCTATAATAGAAGACACTTACCCAAGGTGCCACGCAGTGGGACTGAACCCAGAATCATGTGGATGGTAAGCAAGCTACTTACCACACAGCCACTCCTGCGCCTATATATATATATATATATATATATATATATATATATATATATATATATATATATATATATATATATATATATATATATAAATATATATATATATATATATATATATATATATATATATATATGTATGTATGTATATGAGGGATGTGCCCCCTTGTTAGGCAAGGTAGGCAGTGCCTACCTTAAATAAAATAGATCGATAGCCACATTTTCTTTATATGGCAAAGTATGCATCTGATTCAATATAATTATGAAGGTTACTCTGATTACTATGCATAAAATGCAAAATTTTTTTTTTTTTTGTAGATTAGGTTGACATTATTCGCCCCTGCCTTTCAATCTCATTATTTAAGTTACGCATCATACGGCTGTAGTACGCGTGCTGTGTACATTCCTACAACAACGTTTTCTTTCCGTTCTACAAAGGCAGAAGTGAATCTGCCTTCAACTCAGTTGCGCCTGTGTTTCGCTTATTTTTTGTGTTTTACTACATAAAGTTCACCAACTGCCTACCCTGAGTAATTACTGACGGCTCGTGCCTCATGTATAAACTTACATATATAAAGGCATATATAAAGGGTGTCCACAAACTAATTAGACATATAGGACCCTTTATCAAAATTACAACCGAAGCTGGATACTGTTGAAATGTCTACATATGAAGTAAATAGTGAAGCTTATATACAAATAGTTAATAAATTTCTTCATGGACCCAAAATGTTGTGCGTAGGACATCTAAGTGACATTCAGTTCCTGAACATATGCTTTTTAATACACCTTCCTGAATCGTCGCAATAACAGCAATTATTCTCTGCTTAAGGCCATCCAAGTCAGTTGCTTTAATGTGGTACATAATATCTTCCATAAACTCCACAAGAAAAGTCCACAGACATTGACATTTGGTGAACAACAGGGTCAAGAAATGAGGCCACCTCTTCCAACCCTTTCCCGAAACCTTTAATTTAAAAATCTGCTTATATTTATTCCCCAATGAAACGGAACTCCATTTTGCCACTGAATAACATTTGGATTGTATGTGAAACGACCTGAGCGGATTGCACTCGCCTCGTATACTATCCACTCAACTAGTTCCCTCCCATATTCCATGTAATTAAACCTGGCCTTGTCACGTTGTTATGTGTTCCCTATAAGAAGCTGCCATCGACAAGAAATATGATTTATTTTATTTCTGTCATCAATGTTATGACCTCCTGTCAAATTTCAGGCCTTTGACTGCCGGCAACCCGGATATACCACCTTAGTACTAGCTGCTACTCTGCAGCAAGGTCACTACCACCAAACAACCCCATGAGAAGGACCACCAATTTCCAATCCCCAACGCTTATCAATTCCCATCACTTACCAATCCTCAATGCTTGTTATGCACATGTATATTCATGAATGCGCGCGCGAGAGAGAGCGCATGTGCGCGCACACTAATATGCATGCGTGTATACATATGTACATATAAATGAATGCGTATGTGTGTCAGTGTATGCATATGTGTGTACGCATTTGTGTGTGACCGGCGCATATTCGTTCATACATGTGTGTGTGTGAGCGTGCATGTTTCTTCATATATGTGTGTGCGTGTGTGCCTGTGTGTGCGCGTGAGCATACGCGCACATGCACAGATGCACACGCTCGCATCAATACACACATATAAAAAACCATATGAACGGGTCTACACACCTACATATACAACTATATACTTGCACCAACCGCCCCTTTTTACTTCCACTCCAGCAACCCGACCGATTACCTGTCCACCACGTGGTCGATCTCCTGTCCATGATGAGGTAAACTTTCCAAGTAACTGTTCCTCATATACCAACACCAGACCACAACACCTCGTTGCTTTCCTCCACCGATCGCAGCCCATCTTACTGTAATAATAGTCAACGTCTGTCATTCAAATTCAAAATTTTTGAAGACAAGCACCAGGCTTGAAACTCAAGAGTACCAACGAATTTGAATCAAATGGTTTAGATACATCCACATATATATATATATATATAAGGTGTGGCATAAGGTATTCCTTTAAAACATCAAGGTAAGTGTCAGTTGTTATTCTTTTCTAAAAGTAAAAATGAAGCAAGATCTTGGTTGCACAAAATTCTGCATCATACATTGACCTCTGGGTTGTCACTTTCGATTTCTCTAGTAATTTGAGGAGCTTTTGATTCCCAAATTCTTGCATTATACTTGTTAAGTTTTTCCTGAGACGTGGAATGTTGCCTCATCCATAAACAAATGCAATAAATGAAGTCATCTTCGAATTTTGCAGGATAGTAATAGCAAATCATTATCCTTTTGATTTATTTATTTTGACTGCTTGCAATGATTGAATTTTATGTTCATAAAACCTCATATCCTTATGGAAAACTTCATGACTTGTTGATCTCAGTAGTTGCAGTTGAGGGGAAGCTTACGGATAGACTTAGAGGGGGAGCAATGATATGACTGTCGGATACGCTCAATGTCTTATTGAGATGTTCTTCGCTTTCCAGTCCTTGATATATGTAGCATTATCCATGTTTCCATATATTGCTTATGCCAGTTGCAAATCGTCTGACGTGCCGGTGCTTCTTTCCATATTTAGTAGGGTAATTTCGTCATACTTGAATACCACCCTTTGTTTTGATAAACCATGATACGCATTGCGTGTATTTTTGTGGAGTAGTAATTCTCAAAACATAAAACAACATGAACTGCAGTATTAGACTAAGAGTATGACGTTAATAAAATTATCAATATCATCAAAATATAACTTTAATAACATTAATATGAAACAAGAATTGAGTTGCCACCTCTTCTAAGATTTACGAAATGAACTTTTGAAAGTGTTGAAAGACTATATGGACAACTTGTATATATACACTTATATATATATATATATATATATATATATATATATATATATATATATATATATATATATATATATATACACGCATGTGTGTGTGTGTGTGTGTATTGTATATATAAATATATATATTTTATATGTATATGCATATATATGCAATTGTATATGTGTGTGTACGTTTAAATGTATGGATGAATTTTTGTTTGTGTAAGTTTGTATTGCGTTTTCACATACAACTATGTTCTTCACCGTTAGTTTTTTTCCACAAGTTTTTTCTTTTCTTTGTTCAAGTATTGACATTTACAGTTTTTCATCTCCACTAACACTTCATCCTACGAGATTAGACATTTGCTTTTCATCGCGATACGATATGGTCCGCTGAAAAAAAAACAAAGCAATGAATCTTAGGTTTGCGAAAGATATTGTCACATTGTGTAGCTATATGATACACAAAGGTCAGAAATCCTTTGAATGCTATCTAGATGGAAGTGTTAGTTATACCAAAAATTTATTATTACATTCCAAGCTTTTGTAAAATTAATGAGAACAGTCTTTATAAGAAATGATTTACATCTCTGAAGAGACGTTTTAAACATTTCAAGACAGAGTTCTATATCTAGTTTTGTTTCTTTCTTTTTTAAATATTACTCTCTTCTATCATCTTTCAAAAACTTTTCGTTGCACATATGCAGTAATTCGGACTTAGTACATGTAGATGAAAACTGTTCATATATGCGGTGCCACAAACTGTTAGCCCATTGATCTCTAATAATATGTGATAAATTTATCCATGTACGTGCAATGAAGTTTCGGTTATTGCTGTGGAAATCTTGATCATCCAGCTGTTCGATATTGAATTACAAAAGGCGTAAAACAATTCCAATGTTGAAGTTAGGTCTTGGAACAATTGCATGCAACTCCGAGATTTGATGTTAGACATGATCATAATTAGATGATTTATCTCAGAATTTTCAAAAATCACGTTTCAGAAATGAGTTTCTTACTTGTTATCAAAACACGACTCTTTTTTCTGTTAGTCATAAGCATACATACATATACACATATATATATATATTATGTGTGTACTTTCATGAATCGCATTTAAAAATGCTGATATAGTTTCTTAAAATCATTCCTCAGGAATAATCCCCAACCTGGCATTTTTAAAAAAATTTATTCTTGGCATGATTTGTATATATATATATATATATATATATATATATATATATATATATATATATATATATATATATATATATATATATATATATATACATACATATATATATACACACATATATATATATATATATATATATATATATATATATATATATATATATATATATATATATATATATATATATATATATATATATATATATACATATATGTATATATATATATCCGGAAAGAGATACAACAACCAGAATGACACAAAAGAATCTAGGGGCAGAGTCTAAAGTCAAAATTTAGATATCGATATGCAGTAATTCGGACTTAGTACATGTAGATGAAAACTGTTCATATATGCGGTGCCACAAACTGTTAGCCCATTGATCTCTAATAATATGTGATAAATTTATCCATGTACGTGCAATGAAGTTTCGGTTATTGCTGTGGAAATCTTGATCATCCAGCTGTTCGATATTGAATTACAAAAGGCGTAATTTCATTGCATCCATACAGTTAAGTATGTATTAATCCACTTACAAATAGCATATAATCGATGGTCACTGTAGACAAAATGTATTGGAGTTTGATATATTCAACCTTTTTTCAAACAGACATTCCTGTTAGACCAATGTCATTCTGCTTTTAATATTTCATTGCTACTATTGAAAAGAAGATATTTATCTATACGGCTTTGTTCTACAGCAAAACATTCATATTTAAAATGAAATGGCAAAGTTATCATTTACGTAATTTTCAAAGCATTCATGTTCATTTGACAATAAAGATAATATCTCTTACATTGAAGTTAACAATACAAACCTATAAATATGCAAGAGAGTCAACTTTGAAAGTTCTTTTCAATACCGTGTGGACTCGGTGTATGGGAATTGCAAAGAATTGTTTCCGTTTTGCTTGAAGAAGTGAAGTCTGAAACGGAAAAAAAGATCTTTAAAGAGCATTATTGTGATCATTCTGTTGTTTATTGAAATAAGATATAATCGTTATAGGCACAAATGTAATTAAGTCAAATTCTCGTAAATCTTCTAGGTTTAGCATCAAAATATACGGCGAAATATTTCTATAGATGCCGGTGCGAGCGGAGAATTATTTTATACAAATGATTCAGTCATGTAGAGATTTAACAATTACAGACGCTTCGTAGTTAATATTGTAATTTACAAATTAGCTTCCGGCCATGTTTTAAACAAACAGAATTTGTGTCTCACTTTAAAAAAGTCGAAAATGAAGCCGTTTAATACTACGATGCATGGCTACATATTTGTAAGAAGGTATAAGGAGTGATCCTCATAGTAATTGTATCGATATTAGTTACTGGGAAATAACTGAGTCAGAATTAAGTGGTATAGTTTACAGGATTTAAAGAATCATTTTGATGGATGTTGCTTCTCGTGTCAGGGGCAAAAATAATAGAACACCATCGAGTATTGATCCACAGAAAATAATTGGTTATGATTTTTGTGTGTTGTTAATTCAATGCAAAGAAAATTACTTGAAAATATTTCTTTGTGTGTAGCATCGCTAATGTATTAATGTAAAATATATGAGGAATGGCTACCGTTTAGGCAGCATAGATACATACGAGTGAGAAACACGTCTACTGACTTAATGAAGTTCTCAGTACATGAAAGTACATTTTTCAGATTTTAGTTAACACCCTACCATCATATTGAATAATTCTTCAAGTCTTTATACATAAAAAAGGGAATCTACGGGGAGCTCATATTTTTTTACGAATTGGAACGGAGGAACTTCCCGCTTGTTCATTTATTCCAAAATATAATATACCTCGTACATATTAGTGCATTTATTCCTTATCTTAACTAAGAACATCCTTTGTTATTTCTTGGGATAGTCCATATATAAAATGTTAAGTTATAAGGGAATTTCGTCCCTTTTATTCATTGCAGAGGGTGGGTCTGGTTTAATTGTGACATATTTATTTCTTTCAGTAATTCATAAAATTTACATTTATAAGATCAAGTATAGTCTTTCTTTTTTCTGCTGAAAATAGTATAATCAAAAATTCAATACATTTTGTTAAAGAGTCGAGCCATTAGTACATGGAAGTAAAAATCTATAGAATTCTGATAACTCGAGTTGCAAATATAAGATATTCTGAGAAACTTCGTTCGTATAATAACTTGTTATATTGTATAAGGTATAATTAATTCCATATGATATACTTTCATGGAAATCTATGATAGTATGAGCAATTTAACTTCAAATTCAAGCTAAATTAAACAAGTATTTCGATTCTGATAAATTATTAAGCATTTTAAGTATATCATTCTCTACAATAAATTATTAATGAATGTAGTTGTTTCACGAGCTTCAGTTTTCCCCCCGAAGGAACAGAACTGTTTTCAAAACATTCATCTACTTTCATCTCATGGCTTTTGAGGGCTTGTGTTCCTCATAAAGATTATATAATGCGAGTGTAATACGAAAGAGATCTTGGCAAGTATCATTAGCAAATTCATCTCTCATATACAGACTGCCTGTAATGCGTTTTATTTGCATACGTTTATGAATTAGACGTGTTTCAATCAATTTTCTGACCTGTCCAAATATTTGAGTTTTATGTACAATACTGAACGAATGAAAGTACCAACAGTGCAGATGGTGAATGTTTGATTTATTGTGATTTACACTAATCAAATCCTTATATAATTCAATGTGATTATAGACATAAATTCTTATATATCATCATGAATAAGTATATATCTGTACAATTTTCCAGTCTGATATGCCGCGACAAATCAAAATGCTCCTCATGTTATTAAATACTACGCTCAATCTAAATATTAATAAAAAAAATCGTTTAGCAGCCACATCAAAACTTCAACATCAATTAGTAATCTTCATCAATGAATATATTGTTTTACATTCTACAAAGATAAGAATACGAAATTTGGTAAGTTTCGTCGATGTTACAAAACGATACCATTGATTAATTTATTTTACTTCAAAATGTTGTCAAATAAAGTACGCTTATATACCAAAATAATTGAATACTTTGTTATGGAATCATTGAAATAATACGCACACATACACATGCGCGCATGCGCCTACACACCTAATAAAAGAATTAGGGAAAAAATCTATTTTAAAACTTACTTTGTTTTCGTTTAGCTAAAATTGCTCGCTAGATAAACAACTCTCTATGGTGCGAAATAAACACAACAGAGCTGCGATTGACTCTTCCATTAGTACATATAGTTATATTATAGACCTTATCGTGTGAAATGTTTTTTTTCGTCTGAAAGATAACGATTTATTGCATATCAGTAACATATCTTATTTCATTCATATATTTACCATGAATAACCTATTTTCTTTAAATGAAGTGACAAGACTTGATTAAAATTAAATATTGAACTTTATGTAATTGCTAAATATACATATAATTGATAATGATTTTCTTAAAATGTTATTAACCGTAGACTTTGATAAATCACTACCAATCGTAAACAGTATGATGCTTTCTAATATACTATAATCACATTCAGTTCTGATAGTTTCAGTTAACTAATTATTGAATTCTTTTATTTCCAGAGTATAACCGCATGTACATAGCCTGATGAATGAGACGATATATATTAAATAGGTCTTACAGTTTAGTATGTTAAACTCAAAAATACTTATAACTACGGTTTAATAAGGGCTCAATTCTTTTTGAGATAAACCTGTATCACTAAAATCGCATTTAGCTTGGGTGAATATCATCTGAAATATTCAAGGAGGTCAGGAAATTACTTGGACGGTTTATAGACTTGCTCATTGAGTTGGGTGATTGTAAATCCATGCATCTACGGCTTTTCCTCATGAACATATGTATATATGTTGTGGCCTATTGAAATTAACCACTATTTTGCAATTATTCGTGTTATTAGCATCGCGATTTTGAATATCAATTCAAAGGGCACACAATTTTATCAAATCAAACTAATTAATATACTGAACTTTTATAAAATCACATTTAGATCATAATGCTCCTGTAGAGAAATTTATGATTCTAGATTATATGTTTATTAAAAGTATTTTTTAGCTTGATAAAACAATCTTTAGTTTTGTGGCACTGTTGCCTCACAGTGAAAAATGTCATAGGCTTGTGTTTATTTTGTGGGATTTATTACAGTTGTGTCTCTTCTATATTGTATATCCTTTCACGGGCTCACAATTTCGGCCCACATGTATGAGTAGTCCATCATGTGTACATATATCTTCACTCACATACATTTACTGACCTGCAAATGGCATTATTCTCATTTGTATGATTCGAATGTATTTTCTCTATTCATTCATCTTCATGAAAATAATTGATGTTTCATTCTTTACGGGCTTTGTCTACAACGTGTTATATACTGTTACTGACATTGTCCATCACGTGCTAGACACCGCTATTCACATTGTCTACCACGTGTTAGCCCTATCACCCAAATTGTCAATCTCCAAGACGTCAGTAAATAACACTATTCTTCTCACTCCTTATACCTAAAATATAAAATACCTAAAATATAATAGTTCATGAGTTACACATAAGATAAACTGAAAATCTTGTAACTAATACTTACCTTATGGATAAATTACAAACTTTCTCATTGTTTCATTTTTCATGCCGTTTTAGAAGGCGTTCTCATTTCAAAGATAGCCACTATTGCATTCCATCTAGGTTGCCTCTTACAGACAGATAATACTCCCAAATATTTCCATTACTCTAAAACACAAATCTTTCTTTCAAAGAACCATTATTTCAATGAGGTTAAATCTGTTTCTCACTTCGAAAATCAATATCATCTTAACATTTATCCAAAGTAAGGCTCAATCAAATAACAATATGCAAACGCTAATACTGCACCGGTAATATAAGCTATGAAACGCTATGCAGCAGCTTCTGTCATCCAAAATACTGCGTAGGAAACGTCTTGTAAAACTGGGTGCCTAATTCTTGCCTCCAATGTCTCAACGATGTTCCCATAATTCTGTTTCGAACACGCCATCTGTACAAACCGCACCAATACAAGAATTACTCATTGATTAGCGCTGACATTTTACATGCTGCAAAATAATTGTCATAAAATGAAGCATAACGAAATTTGCATTGTTCTCGAGAATCTTCTCAGTTATTTCGAGAATTACGTACTATTTTCTATTTTTATTTCTAAATATCACCATCAAAAGATGTTGCAAGTCATTAGAGTTTAGCGATTTTTAGGAGAAAATGTTACATCTTTTCTTTATATTAATTCTACTGGTAATTTGTGTTGTAGTAAATCTCTCAAGAATTAAAGCGTTCGTTTTTCATAATGTGTATGACGTGGTGAGTCTAATGTTTTGTCTTGGCTGAAAAATTGAGTTTGAACATAATGTGAACGCACAGTGTTCAAGTATCGATTCTAGAGTTTAGAAAATTAATTTCTTGTGCGTCACTAATGCCCATAAGGATAACACGTAAACAGAGAAAAAAACTTCCGTTTTACTTTCTCCATACACATTTCTAGCCGAAAGCATATGTAAGCAAAAATTGTATGAGTAAAAAGCTTTCGAGATTTACAAATGTCAATTTCAGTATCTCTAGTTCTGAATTCAAGTTCTCCAGCATAGTCCGTCCCACCCCTCCATTCTTTGTCTCAGATAATTTTTTCATTCCTCGATTTCACAATGATAACCCTTTGCTCTTTGTATCGTAGATAAATTTGCAGGAGAAAAGGAATCTTAAATGAATAGTCAAATGTTATGTGTTTATGTGATTGTAGCAAAAGCTTTACTGTGGATGATTTAGTCTGTATTTTACCAAATGGTGTGGGATTATTTATCTAACCTGATACAGCTGGTTTTAATTAAATTTCTGTCTTCAAATTTCGTTATACATACTTTCATAAATATACTCGGATACACACAAATGCACACAAACACACGAACGCACACACACATACACGCGCGCGCACACACGCACACACACATGTACAGATATGCATACGCATATATGTGTGTGTGTATGTGTGTGTACATGGATGTTTACACATTCACCCATGTATGTAGAATATATATATATATATTAGGGAGTAAAAATTGGAAAATTTATATCTTTAAATCACAGCAGGGGTGTGTACGTGATATAAGCTAGATTGAATTAATACATAAATAAAGTACAACTATGATCATTAATTGTCTTTGTTTTTAAGTTTTCAAAGTTCTTTCGATCGTTTCATGAATATACTACCTCTCAAAATGAAATTTTAAGTTGATAAGTATCGTTGGGAAGCATATCCGCTCATCAGAAAAAACGGATGAAATTCAGTGGAGGAAATCGAATGAGGGAAATGCTATTTAAAATCGAATGAGAAAGGGCTTGTTTAAAAAATTATTGGTATAGATTTTAGCTAAAAAATTTGAAAAACGTAAAATAAATTCATGATAAAAATCCTGGGTAAGAATCTGTAATGGCTGTGTAGAAATTTATACGAATAACTTTTTAAACAACACCTTTCCCATTCGATTTTAAATAGCATTTTCCTCATTCAATTTCCTCCACTAAAATTCATCTCTTTCTCTGATGAGTGGATATACTTCCCAACGATGCTTATCAATTTTAGATTTCGTTTTGAAAGGTAGGATATTCATGAAACGCTCGTAAGAACTTTCAAAACTTAAAATAAAAAAAAGATTTTAATGATCAAAGCTGTACTTTATTTATTTACTAATACGATATTGCATATATTATGTACTTATCTCTATTGTGATTTTAAGATATAGCTTTTCCTACTTTTACTCTCTAATATATAACCGCTCTCTATATGTGTGCGAGTATGTGTATTCGTATTAAAGTGCATGGCTTATAGTTAGAAAGTTGCATCTAAGTTTGCAAGATTGCGGTTGGGATTCCTAGACTGAGCGGTGCGTTACGGTGCGTTGCTTCGGTATTTTCTCAATGGCTATGGGTTGTAGGTTAAAACTTGTAGAAAATAATAAAATTCAGTTGCTTACTGTAACTACTAATTTTCTTTGAAGCAAACGGCAGGTTCGGTTTTAGTCAATATTCTTTACTCTGAATTTATGTCTGATGATGTTCTGTCTTTTTATTAGCAAAATATTTCTTCTAATCTTTTCACCTTTTGCCGATGATATGTATAATCCTTTCTACTATAAGCAGAAGGCCTAAAATTTTGGGTATGGGGAAGTCGAGTAGATCGACCCCAATAGGCAACTGGTATTTAATCTATCGACTCCAAAGGATAAAAGGCAAAGTCGACCTCGTGGAATTTGAACTCATGACGTAAGGACAGACGAAATACCGCTAAGCATTTTACCCGGCGTGCTAACGATTCTGCCAGCTTGCTGCCTTTGATGATATGTAGAATGTAACAGTGTATAGTTTGTACTGCTTATTCGAAGTAATGTTTTCTATACTTTGAGTAGCACCAGGATTGTGTTTTGTCTTGAACTGACAAATTACATTTGCATAAACACACTGTTCCCTGTTTCAATAGCTTGCTTCTCTGGAGTAACTTTAATGTCCATGAATGTCTGTACTTTTCTTATTAACGTGCTTTGACTGTTAATAATTTACGCTTTATTTTTTACCTAATCCTTGGTAATTTGATCTTGCATTTTCTGTTGAGGTACGCAGAGTTACGATATCACAAAATAATGTGTATATAGTCTCCTATTAGAAAAACAACTGAACAGGCAGCAACACTTTGTTGAATACGACAATATGAAATTTGAATCAATGAGAAACATTGTAAATCACGTATGGAAATAAAGGACAAGGATCAAAGCGCAAAATACAATAACAACTGACTACCTGGTCTCTGCAAATTTTTCAGTTATGGAGAGGAACGTTTTCGCTTATTACACCCATGTATTCTTTGAGATTTGAAAAATGCCACATTTTTTAAGCGTGTACTTTATCGTTAATTTAACTTTTCACTACATTCTTTGTTATGATGTATTCCTATAGTTTTGGCTTCGTCTATTTCTTTTTAAATTGTCTCTTTTCGATATGCATTCCATCCAGTTTACAGATATTTTACTTTTCGACATATATTGCTTCCTTGGTGTTTAGTCAGCTATTGATATTCCGATAAGTGTAAATGTATCATAGATCTTTGTAATTATTGTGGGCGTAGTATATATTAGTTTCTAGTATACGATGATAATATCCCTGTCTATTTTATTATTTATGACCAGATTTATGGTTTCTTTTATTGCTTTTGGCGTTTCCTCCCAGTCATGTATTTCGTTTGTACTTTGAAACATATTCTGATGGTTTGTTTCTAACTGATCCCACAATTATATTGCCAGTTTCAAAGGAAAGTATGTCGCCATTTTGAAATTTGTTGTGTCTGTAGATTTCCTTTCTCACACATAACGTTTCGAAATATAATACTATGCGCCTCACAAAAAAGAAAAAATGCGAAACCTAAAAGCATTACAATACAGAATAAGCATTCGTACAGATAAACTCGAATGAATACATTTCATATAGAGACGGACGATGCAAAATGTATGACTTAAGAAGAAAAGTGGCATGATTGTGTACAATGCGTCAAACATATATGAAGTCACGCATAGTTTGCTAAGCAAAAGGCTGATATATATATATATATATATATATATATATATATGTGTGTGTGTTTGTGTGTGTGCGTGTGTGTGTGTGTGTGTGTGTGTTTGTATGTATGTATGCAAATATATATGTAAACTACTATTCAAAACTATAAAATCACGAATACATTTTCATTTATTTCCGGATTCATTTCTTTCGGAAGATATTCGATTCAATTGTATTCTCCGTCATCCAAATTATATTTCTAGTATGTCTAAAGCTAGAAAGCTTTCCAAAATTGAGCAAGGGGAGATGCTTTCACTGAAAGTGGAAGGTATCAGTAAACGGAACGTTGCCGAGAAGATTAATAGAAGCAGAAAGCCAGTGGACACTCTTCTGAAAGATCCTGAGATCAACAGGGTTCATGCTGGTGGAAAAGCCAAGGCTACCTCACAAAGGGATGAAAGTGCCATTGTCAGAGCTGCAAACAAGTCACACTGCTCTTTTGTTTCCAAAATCATTGAATCAGTAGGAGTAAGAGCCATGACATCTACTGTAAGAAGAGTGATTTTGAACCATGGTTTTACCTGGAGAAGTGCTTAAGAGTCCATTATTGTCACCTTCTCACAAAGCTGATACATTGGAGTTTGCTCGGCAGCATCAGACGTAGGATGGTGAATGGACCAGTGTTCAGTTCTCTGAGGAGGAAAATGTAATTTTGATGGTCCCAATGGTTATAAGTATTACTGGGCAGATTAATGTATACAAAATTTTACCTATTCCAAATGGCAAAACAGCGAAAGAGGTCTTATGTTGTGGGAAGCAATATCGGCTAATGGGAATCTGCCACTTGTCATCATGGATAACCGTTTCAGTGCTGCACGATACATCAATATGTTGGATGGGGCTCACATTGACTAAGGAAGAAGGCTTCACGAAAAGAACTTCATATTTTAACAGTACAATGCTCCCATTCATAAAGCAAACGCAAGTTCGGATTTCCCCCATGTTACTGAGTTTGAAGTGATAACATGGTCAGCAAGAGGTTCGACCTAAATCCTAAAGGAAATGCCTGTGGATATCTCACGAATGTTATGTGCAACGAAGTCAAGTAGTATTCATTAGTTGATGAGCTTGAGACGGCATTAAGGAATGCCTAGGTAGAGCCTCCACTAGATCTGCTGCAGAGGTTGATTTGCAGCATAAAACTCCGTGTTTCTGAAGTAATTCAGAAACGTAGTAGTCAAGCGCATTATTGCTGATGTAGTGCATGAGAATATATCATAATTTCCTTGTTTTTCATCATTTTTGCATGTTAAGGTTATCTCTACAAATTTTCTATAGAAATTATAGACAGTACTGATTTTGTTACGACGTTTCGTATCCAAGACGGCAGATGTAAACAATGCGATCGAAGTGTGCCTCGTTTAGGTAATGAGATCGAAGTATGCCTTGTATAAGTAATGGTAGAACACGGTATTGACTTGTAAGGTCATTTATTATAC
Organism: Octopus bimaculoides; assembly: GCF_046866305.1. Lineage (NCBI taxonomy): Eukaryota > Metazoa > Mollusca > Cephalopoda > Octopoda > Octopodidae > Octopus > Octopus bimaculoides. The sequence goes on along the minus strand of NC_142932.1, from coordinate 53,886,209 downwards.
TTTGTTGCATGTTATGGTTGTATAACAAAATAGCATGTCCCTACATGTCATTAAAATGTGTGTACGTATATGCACAAACTGTCGGATGTACAAGTAATTAATTCATTTCCGTACTTACTGCGTTTTAGTGAGTTTTTCCAGAGTTACTGATATTGGTTTAGAATTTTTGTCCACGCCACTTTGAAATATCATGAGTAAAAGAAATTATATTTTATATAGCATTAATCGTTTTGGTTCTTTTTTATTGATTTAGCTTTAAAAGAACTTTTTTCTGAGGTCTATTGCGAAGTTTTCCTTCCATTCAATCCATGCTGTTGGATTATATTCGTTTTGTGGTTAAGCTTCTTAGTTTGCATGTGGTTAGAAGATGAATAGGCCGGAGCACTTCTTCCTCTTCTTCTTCTTCTTCTTCTTCTTCTTCTTCTTCTTCTTCTTCTTCTCCCCCTCCCCTCCCCCTCCCCTACTCCGCCTCCTCTTCATCATCATTATTATCATCATCATCATCATCATTATCATCATCATCATCATCATCATCATCATCATCATCATCATTATTGTAGTTAAAGTATGTTGATATTTTGTGTTTATTTCGTTTTCTATTGTAGGGGAAATTGTAGCATGTATATAGTACTTTATAATTCAATTATAAGCGTGCCTTGTGCCTCTATAGTTCTTTGTACTATATGTAGTACTATAATTCCCAAACAATCTAAGCATATGGAGAATATGTTCTCCCTCTGATCATCTTATTCTGCTTATTTCAGGTAACCGGATATTGCGATATATAATGGATTTACTTATGGAATATAGTTATATTGCGTTTGTGACTATTGGCTTGAAAATTCACTGTAATCTTCCTGTCTGTAAGTAGTAATGCATTATGTCACAAGGCATAGTCAATGAAACATTTTGATTTGATATTTTATGTTGCAAGCTTTTCTTTGT
>NC_142932.1:53825264-53875264 GCF_046866305.1 Octopus bimaculoides | reverse complement strand
CCCTCTTTTAAGGTATTTTGTTACTCGTGGTTTAAAACTCCATAGTCGTAATGAATTCGCTAAGTGGAATCCGGAATTGAATTTGGCTTGAGATATCGGGAAATGGATTTGCCCAGCAAAACCGCTAACAATTCGTACAATTGATCAGTCGAGAGACGAGTGAAAGTAGGATTTTCTCACCGAACCAATCAATCGTCTCCTCTACAAAGAGATTCAAGTAATTGAAGTCCTTTTCTTATAGCCATAAATTAAATTTATAGGTATAGGTTTGTGCTAAAAAGATTATAAGTGATAAATATCATCACTGTATGTTAATAAAAATTGTTACATAAAAAGGCATTTTCTATTATCCTCGTCGTTGCGATAAAAATAAAAAGATATACATTTCAGATATAATATTGTTCAGAGACACTTGTATTCTTACAATACTACATACAGACACAGCTGTAGAAATGAGTTGCGACGTCACAGGTGCTAAGCTGTATCGGCATTTGCGTTTCCCTTGGATAACACTGGTGGCAGGGAGAGGGGAGGCCGGTTTTCATGGGCGACTGCTGCTCTTCCATAAACAACATTGCCTGGATATGTGCTTGGGAGGGTAACTTTCTAGGTGCAATCCCATGGTCAGTCATGATCGAAGGGGGTCTCAGCACACACACACACACACACACACACGCACACACACACACATATATATATAGGAAAATGAAAAAAAAAGGCAGAATGCTAAACTGGAAGCATATTTTAATAAAGATTTCTAACCGGTTTTCATTGCGAAAGCAAATTATCAAGAAGAAGGAGAATGAAAATGTTTTTTACAAAGAAGTACAGAATGAAGAAAATAATATATCAAAAAATAATATATAAAAAAATAAAAATACGCATACATTATATTGTCTTTGAGCTTTTGAAGTTGAATAGTAGTTCATGTATATAATGGTAGGAAAAATAAGGATGCATGAGAGTTGAGAGTTTTGTTAGATTTAAAAAAGGGTTAAAAGTTTGTGTTAAGCAGGAAATGTGGTGTCAAAACGGGAAGTGTGTGTAAGGGGAGACAAATGTTTTTAGTTGGAGTTATGAACTCTTTTTCAACAGGAAATTTGTGTCTGTTCCTAGAGAAATGAGGTCACTGAGGGGTGTGTGTGTGTGTTAAGAAATGGTTGGAATTTGTTTATGAAAGGATTCTCCTTGTTGATTATTTCTTGTGTGGAGATTCTGTCTTTACATTGATAGAAAGGGAATATAATGAATTTAGGGTTTTTATTTCTGGCGCAAGAGTCTATGTGGCCACTGAGTGGAATTTGGCGGTATTGAGGGAGATTTATTTGTTCCTTATGGACTGCTACTCTTCTACGCAGGTTGCCAAAACTTCTATATCGGACAGACGAGCCTCCTGTTGCGCAATGAAAACCGGTTAGAAATCTTTATATATATATATATATATATATATATATATATATATATATATATATATATTGAATTGAACTGAATTCAACTAGTTTCGGCTTAAGAGTTGTGGACATGCTGGGGCACCATATATATGTATGTATTTATGTATGTACACACACACACACACACACACATACATCGCCACATCGTGGTTCATCTATCGTTGTTCACCAACGCAGTATATTATTCAAGCTTACGTCGACTGCACTTATAAAAGAATAAATATATATACGCTATAAAAATAATTAACAAGAATATACAGTACTGTTTCTTCTAGTACATGTTTAATCTTCTTATAACAGAGGAGCTACAGCAAATATTCTGCACGATGACATCAATTGTTTGTCAGTTGATTCAGCTTAGCCAATTGAGCATGCTCCCTTGGTGGATGACAATAAGTGCATTTCTGATCACGATCAGAAGTAGCAATGGAACATCATAGTCGTGTGTTGAGAGCAATTCCTTGGGCTTTGAAAAATTCACCTCTGAAAACATGGGTGTTTCGCTCATCATACTTAAACCTTATTCATGGACCTTTTGAGCGGGATGGCCTACTCATTGTGAAAATATTCTAAGTGGGCTGCTACCTGCAAGGTCATGTGCTGTTTATCTTGATATGGTATCACCATGTTGCGCACATATGCTTGTTACGCATGTGTCTGGTGTGCACTTACTAGACGATTATTCATGATGGGTATATTGGGCTTCGTATTTTTGTAACCCATGTCACTTGGATGATAATTATGATAGTCCATTATTATAATAGAAATAATTATACTACTCCAATGTAGTATGAACTTCAAACATTATCAATATCAACAGTGGCATTTTCCATAGGTACTTTCACCTTTAATTTCTTGCATAGCGATAATACCACTAACAAGTGAACTTAAGAGACCAGGGTATGGGTATAAAATTGACAGCAAGAAAATAAGCCGTGAAGAAAAATGGAATAGATCCAAAGTGCCAGAACTACAACGATGTGAATTAATTGGTGGACCACCTAATTTCTAAGTGTAAAGTTTTAGCACCTGCAGAGTACATACAGGAAGACATGACAGAATTGGTTAATATCTAGACTGGTTAATATGTCGGCATTATGAAATGATAACTGATGACAAATGGCACAATCACTCCCCACCCCCAGGTTGAAACTAAAGGAGTAAATGTAACGATTCTTTAGGACATACCAGTACATACAGACCGGCCCACCAAAGCTAAGAAACCAGATATTGTCGTGAAAGACCAAAACAATAAAGTCTGTTTATTGATCCACATGAAAACTCGGTAAAAGAATTTGATAAGCTCAGTAAATTGAAATATTTGCTCATTGAGATCGAAAACATGTGGCATCTCAAAGCCTTTATAATATCAGTATTTGTAGGAGCAGTTGGAATGATAAAAGAAAGAACAAAAAAATATTCGAGTACTATCCTAGGCTTAACATTAATGCAAGAAGGGCAAAAGGTTGTTTTAACTAATACATCACACGTATGGAGAAGAGCATTTTTACTGTAAATTCTCTTTCCCTTTCCCCTCCCTTTTCTTCCTTTTCTTTCTTTTCTTTTCATTTCTGTCTTTTCTTTTCATTTCTTTTCTATTTAGAAAAAAGTGTTTTACCTTTCTTTTTCTTTCTCTCTTTCTACCTCTTTTTTTATCACATGACTTTGTAAATGAACATAATGGTATTCATTTAAAATCCATATCAATGTATGCAGTGAGTTTCTTTACCCTAGGCGTCGGGAACACACTCTGCAAGAAATGAAAATAAAACTGAAAGAAGAGGATAATAATAGTAATATCACATTTTGTTCCCCAGAGATGATAAAACAAAGCTCTTAAGACCTACAGTCACATAACAACAATATACAACAATATACAAATCCCTATCCAAATGGAACTCACATATGCTTTTCTCATTAACAACATCTTTCCGATGAGATAAAAGGCATTTAAACATGAGTCATACGGATGCAGGAATCAACTGTAGCAGAAGACCATTCAGAACCTTGGTGTCAGTTGGATAACGGAATTCTTTGAGATATTCAAAATTTCACCAGTAACGAGGAGTTTTTGTATCTCATACCATGAAGCTCTACAAACGACCTTAATTCTCAACGCTGACTCTAAAACTATAAACGCTGGAAAATTCAATATTAATTTTGGAATCTTTCAAGGAGATTCGTTATCTCCTTTGCTATTCTGCTTTGCACTGTTTCTTTTAAGTAAACACCTGAAAGAAGCAAAATATGGGTACAAAGTGTTTAGAAAAAGTAAGTTATTCATCGTTATACGAAAGAATTGAAATTTTGCATTTTCCCAGATGGCCGACCTACAGTCCTGTGTAAAGTGAGGACAGAGAGAAAACGTTTAGGAATCTAAAATTTTGTTTCACCCTCACGTCCCCTATCGTTCGAGCACTGCGATCAGTGAAAATTCCACTTAGCGTTCTATAGAGGATTAGTAGTAGAATAAGTTGACTTTATTGGGTAAACTTTGGGCACGACAAAAAATCAACTGACTTATCTATTCTATTATTATTATTATTATTATTATTATTATTATTATTATTATTATTATTAGTAGTAGTAGTAGTAGTAGTACCAGCTTACTACTACTACTACTACTACTACTACTACTACTACTACTACTACTACTACTACTACTACTACTACTACTACTGATATTGGAAGGGCTCATTCAGTGAATAGTCGAGAACATTTCCCAACAACCATGCAATCATGTATGCTCGTTTGTTATTTTGTGCTTTCTAGTGCAGAGAATATATCTTACTTTCAGTCTTGTATGCAACGATAACTTGCAGAATTTCCTGTTTTCTGTTTTTGCAGCGCTACCGATGTGGGAAGAAGCACTACCAATTCGCGAAACCTATATAGGTACGGTAGTATCGCCAGACAAGCATGTCAGAGATGTGTGTAAAGCGACGAAACAGTTCTTCATACTTTTAGACCCCGATCGTAGACCCCGATCGTAGCTGTCTTACGCAGTTATGTTGAATAGTTGCTATCACCTGTAGGACGGATGAGGCTATAAACTGTGCCCATTCTGAATATTGACCCACCGCCTTCATCTTTCCGGGAGGGAAGGTACTTTTCATCTATTAGGTATTCGTGACAAAAACAGGGTGTGTAGTCTGCAAGACTGAAAGGACTGAAGAAAGACACTTTATTATCAACTTCTTCAAATTTAACTTGAGATTTGAACTAGAAGGAGACCGAGTTGTTGCCTTCCATCAAATTCTTTGAAAGTGTATGAAAGTGGCGAATATGGTTCCAGTGGATGGGTCTTGTTAGAGAATGCAGTTACACTGTGGAGGGTTCTTGTCTATGGTGTCAGGGTGACCGTGCTTTTTGTATGTCTCCACAATTTAACCCGGGAGGCACCTTATCGGGGAATTTTGTGTTTAAAATAAGGTTAGTGTACTTTTCTTGTTCGGCATATGTTTGCACATCAAAACCCTCCTTGTCTGAGTGCTTATAAACATTATTATTATTATTATTATTATTATTATTATTATTATTTTGTAGTAGTAGTAGTAGTAGTAGTAGTAGTAGTAGTAGTAGTAGTAGTAGTAGTAGCAGCAGCAGCAGTACCAGCTTACTACTACTAGTACCACTACTACTACTGATATTGGATGGGTTCATTCATTGAATAGCCGAGAACAGTTCCCAACACTCGTGCAATCATGTATGCTCGTTTGTTATTTTGGGCTTTCTAGTGAGGAGAATATATCTTACTTATAGGTGTATTGTCTGCCGTAGTGATTTTGTATATCACTGAGTTGTCACTGCCACTAAAAACATTTTCTTTATAATTCTGAAAGCAATAAATAATTTGGAACAGTTTCTGTTTCCATCCTCCCTCTCATCTTGGTTATTTAAAATTTCTATTGTCTCTTTACTTGTGTAAATTATGAATCACTTTCATGAATAAATCGTCGACTGTCGAAACACGTACATCGGTTAAATACATTATGTTATTCATGATGCCTTTTTTAACGTATCTATTATATTTTTCTTAATCTACTTATGTCTGTACAGTAAATCAATGTGAAATATTTTGTAGTGCAACTTATGCAATGTATTTTGTTTAAATATTTTATAAAGTTAGCAACTATTTTAGTATTTGATTTTGGCATGCATTAGTTTTACTGAATAATGAATGTCTAGTAATATTGATTTATCTAGTAAAATTGATTTATTAAATGAATACCAAAAAATAATCCTTTAGTGTCAGATATAAACTCTACCTTCGTATGACAAAAATAATTTACCCATAAATATCTCCCCAGACGTCTACAGAAACTTTTTATTATATAATTAATTATCAAGTGGTGAAAAAGCTTTCTTCGTGTCATTTGTAAGCCCACTCAGATTGTTAAAATCAACAAAGAAGATAATGAGCTTTTATAACAGATGACTGACGGCCGATCTATTTCAAACGGTTGCAACTATGTAGAGCGGGAATTAGAGGGGGACGAAACGCAATAAGAAACAAATAGAATCTATTAAAATTTCTTCGAAAGGAAACGAAAATAAATGATTGAGGAGCTGCTGAAAGAACGGAGGAGCAATGAATATGATTCCCATTTAGAATATCTGTGGAACTCTTGTATGGAACTATCTGTGTATGGACCATTTGTGGAACCGAACTTCTTATATATGAGCTGTGCATTCAGAATCAACGACTGCCACATTTCTAGAATAAACCCCAATTTGCAGATGATTTCAACACGCTTATCATTTTGTCATACTGATCCTATATTCCATTTGTCATAGTATCTGACTGATACTTGTCTTGTTTTTATGACTGCTTCTTCTTATATAGTTCACATTTTCAGAGGTATTCGAACTATCTTTCAAGAATTATTTATTCAAATTTTATTCTCTTGTCTTTGATTTTATACCTCATATTGAGCATGTCATTACATTCTGCAGTTTTCTTTTATATAGTGGCAGATGATGGAATTGCTTTTCAATCGAAATCATCAACCACCTCTATTCAACCTTCAGTATTTCTTATCATAGGCCTTGTTCATTCTTCAGTCACGCTAGGTTACAAATATACGAAGCCCAATGTACCTATCGTGAGTAGCCGCTTGATAAGTTGCATCAGGCACATGCATCACGACCTTGTGTGCGTAACATGGTAACCTCATATCAAGATTAACAACGTATGACCTTGCAGGTAGAAACCCAGATAAAACTTTCGTTAGGCTGAGTAGCCCATCTCGCTCGAAAGGTACCTGAATAACGTTTGGTTAATCTTGATGAATGAAGCACTAATGTTGCCAGAACTGAATTATTCAAACATCAAAGAATTCGTCTCATCACATGTATATGATGCACTTCCACTAGTGTTGCTCTTATAGAGATACACATATCATCAACCACAAAGGAAACATGCTCAACTGTTTATGGTCAAGCAACTGGCAAGCAAATCTACGGTATTAAGTTGAATGTTTGTAGTGGCCTATATTTTACAGAAACACAAAACATGTACATCATTTAAGATCAGAAGCTAATTTCTATTATTATTATTATTATTATTATTATTGTTATTATTATTATTATTATTATCATCATTATTATTATTATTATTATTATTATTAGTTACTTGTAATCTGCATGTTTGTTTCAATCACTTTCCGAGAGAAACCCACTAGAGTGATTGAAGGATAAGAGATTTTACAGTATGACTGAAAGCTTGGGGAGGGTATTTGACAGGGGCAGTAGCGAAATATATTCATGTATTACAACACAGACATTTAAATTTATAGGGTTTTTCTAAGGGTGTGGGCAGTACTTGTCAGCACAACCTTTGGTTTTCTCTGAGACATGGTTAACTTGGGATATTTTGTAGATGTTTCTGAAATTCATTTCTTATCATAACTAGGGCACCCACAATAACAAGAACGGGTCTCGCTTTAAGATGGCACATCAATATCCTGGTCCTTATATTTCCTTAATTTGTCAAATTCTATAATATATAATTTTATCAGTGGAGACTCTTTAATCTATTAGTGTGCAAGTATTTTCTTCACTATCTTTAATGAACATGTCTGGTTGATTAGCCTGGGTCGTTCTATCAGTGTTGACTGGAAGTTATGCAGCATTAGGGTAATGGCACTGCATTATTTTATTATTATTATTATTATTGTTCAGTAGTTTTATTTTTATAACGTGCTTTCACTTCACTACCGAGCGCAGCTCTGTGCGCCTTGGGTATGTGCTGTGGTTTGCTGTGGTGCTCTTATGCTTACTGTATTGAAAGTGTTTTGCGTAGAATGTGTGCAGTACCTAGTAGTGCAAGTTTCTGTATGTTATGTATATTTGTAAGTCCTGGTATTTTTGTTATGTATTTGTCTGAATATTTTTTTTATTATACCTAAGGCACCTACTATGATAGGAATTGTTTCTGTTTTTAGATTCCACATTCGAGTTATCTCTATTTCCAGGTCTTTGTATTTTGAAAGTTTTTCCATTTCTTTTAGAGAAACGTTGTCATCTGCTGGTGTTGATACATCAATTAGAAAGCATTTTTTTCTTCATGATCTTTGACAACTATATCTGGTCTATTTGCCTTAATTTCTCTATCTGTGTGTATTGGCATATCCCAGGGTATGGTTGCTTTCTCGTTTTCTGTGACCTTTTCTGGTGTGTGTTTATACCATCTTTTTTCTGTTGTTATTCCATAGTGTTATCCATAGCTTCCAGTGTATATAGGTCCCAGCTCTGTCGTGTCTGTGAATATATTCCTTCTTAGCCAGGACTGGGCAGCCAGAGATAATATGATTTATTGTTTCTTGTCGATCTCCACATATTCTACAGCTACTTGTTATATTTCTTTTCATTATGAGTTTTTGGTAATTTCTGGTGGGGAGGCTCTGGTATTATTATTATTATTATTATTATTATTATTATTCAGTAGTTTTATTTTTATAACGTGCTTTCACTTCACTACCGAGCGCAGCTCTGTGCGCCTTGGGTAAGTGCTGTGGTTTGCTGTGGTGCACTTATGTTTACTGTATTGAAAGTGTTTTGCGTAGAATGTGTGCAGTACCCAGTAGTGCAATTTTCTGTATGTTATATATATTTGTAAGTCCTGGTGTTTTTGTTATGTATTTGTCTGAATATTTTTTTTATTATACCTAAGGCACCTACTATGATAGGAATTGTTTCTGTTTTTAGATTCCACATTCGAGTTATCTCTATTTCCAGGTCTTTGTATTTTGAAAGTTTTTCCATTTCTTTTAGAGAAACGTTGTCATCTGCTGGTATTGAAACATCAATTTGAAGGCATTTTTTTCCTTCATGATCTTTGACAACTATATCTGGTCTATTTGCCTTCATTTCTCTATCTGTGTGTATTGGCATATCCCAGAGTATGGTTGCTTTCTCGTTTTCTGTGACCTTTTCTGGCGTGTGTTTATACCATCTTTTTTCTGTTGCTATTCCATAATGTTGGCATAGCTTCCAGTGTATATAGGTCCCAGCTCTGTCGTGTCTGTGAATATATTCCTTCTTAGCCAGGACTGGGCAGCCAGAGATAATATGATTTATTGTTTCTTGTCGATCTCCACATATTCTACAGTTACTTGTTATATTTCTTTTCATTATGTGTTTTTGGTAATTTCTGGTGGGGAGGCTTTGGTTTTGTGCAGCAATTAAAAATCCTTCAGTCTCTTCTTTGAGTCCAGAGCTTCTCAGCCATTGCTGGGATTTTTCTCTGTCTATTTCTTTCGCATTTAGTTTAGCCCAGTATTTACCATGTAGGGGCTTTTCTTGCCATCGTTTTATCATGGTCCGTTGCTGTTCTAGTTTTAGTTTGGATTTCATTTGTTTTATAGCTTTTGTTGTTTCTTCTTCTTCTTCTTCGTATTTGTTAGGTAGATTGATTTCTTGTTTGTATTTGTCAGCTTCCTTAAATACTGAAAACACTGAAAACAGTTTTTTGTTTTGCTCGTGTTTTGTGGCTATTTGTATTAGTTTCCCTCGCTTCTGGAGTAGGTATTTTTGCAGTCCTATGGTGGTTATTTTATAATAGTTTTCTAGCTGTATAAGACCCCTGCCACCTTCTGTGCATTGTATATATAGCCTTTCTATGTCAGATTTTGGGTGGTGCATCCTATATCCTGTCATTATTTTTCTTGTTTTCCTGTCTATTTTACATAGTTCGTTTAGTGTCCAGTTAAGGATGTTGTAGCTGTAGCTTATAACTGGGACAGCTAAAGTGTTGATACCCATTATCTTGTTTTTAGCATTGAGCTCTGTTTTTAGTATTGATCTAACTCGTCTATAGTACTCTTTCTTTATTTTTTCTTTCATTTGTGTATGTTGTATCCTATCTAGTTCATTGAGTCCTAAATACTTATATGGTTGGCTTTCGTCTAGTTCTCTTATTTCATTGGCTTTATCTAGTGTTATATTGCTACTTTTAACTAATTTTCCTCTTTTCAGGGTTGCTTTGGCACATTTTTCTAATCCGAATTTCATTTCTATTTCCTTGGTAAAGCCGTGTACTGTCTGTAGTAGTGTTTCTAGCTCTTTGTCGTTTTTTGCATATAATTTTAGGTCATCCATATATAGAAGGTGGCTGACTGTTTTTCCATAGCATTTGTAACCGCATCCAGTTCTATTTAGCAATTCTGTTAGAGGTGTGAGTGCCAGGCAGAACAGGAGTGGAGAGAGCGTGTCTCCCTGGAATATTCCTCTTCTAATGGGGATGGCTTTCGTTTTCACAAGTCCCTCTTTTGTTTGGAGCTGTGGCACTGTCTGCCATTTGTTCATTGAGTGCTCTATGTATTTTATGAATTATTATTATTATTATTATTATTATTATTATTATTATTATTATTATTATTATTATTATTATTATTATCATCATCATCATCATCATCATCATCAACAGTAGTAGTAGTAGTAGTAGTAGTAGTAGTAGTAGTAGTAGTAGTAGTAGTAGTAGTAGTAGTAGTAGTAGTCGTAGTATTAGTAGTATATGAAAGACTATAATTATTATCCGTATGTTCTTTGGATTCACGAAATTTCATGTCGTCGTCACTTGAATTAGGTTTCCCATCGAAACAGAACTTTGAGTTTTAGAATGTGAAGCGTTCTGAAACTTCTGTATAAAATGTGTTTTTAGCTCTTCATATATGTTCTTGCTTTTCTATCATTAATTGTTTATTTTCTGTACTGTACATTCTGCTTTATTAAGATCCGGTTGTTCATGTTTTCTTCTCAAATTTGTCAAATGTAAGTGCTGTACCAGCACTTAGAAATTTCATAATTCAAGTCGGTATAATACTCGCCGTTTTCCTTTCTCTCTTCCTTTTATTATGGCGAAAAAGCATTCAGTATAATTCGCGTGCTATAATGCGTTGATTATATCATACAGTTTCTTTTTGTTAACGAATAAAACATGAAGCTTGATGTGTTCTATATTTTTTCCGAGCTTTTACAGGAACTTCACTTCATCATTTTCGAGAGCTTGCATTGCTAGTCACACAATCGTTATAGATCTTTTTTGTACATACACAACTAAATTTGTTGCAAAGGTTTCAATGACCTATTGCAGAGACTCTCAAACTTGTTGGATCACTGCCCCCTTCATGGCCACATAATACCCTCAGCGCCCCACCCCTATTTTTATATATAAATAAACATTTTATATTTTCCTAATTCATACACACTATGAGTCGTTTAATATTTAATATAATTTGTATATAATACTAATAATTTCATAGCGTCCCCTTTCTTGTCTACTGCCCCACCCCACCGCCTCCTTAGGCACCAGCACTCACCTGGACCGTCTCAAGGCCTACTGGGGGGGTAGCGCCCATTTTGAGAACCTGGAGTCTATTGCAACAATCGACATTTTTTAACATTTAAACTGAGTAAAATTCAGACAATCAGAATAGTTTCATCTGGAAAATCACATGCTGTACGTTTGGGCAAACAGTTCCGATGATGTTTTACCTTTTTATTCAAATTTAAATTTTTCCTGTGCTTCTAGAATTCCTTCTGCTCTCTTCATTAAACCAATCTTTTCTTAAATTCTAGCCAACTTTCCATACAGCTTTTGCGTTTTAGAATAGTGCTAAGTAATCGTTCTTCCAAATTTCGATATGCACTTTTCCAATTCTTCCTGTTCTCAATCATTTGAATGAGCATATTGTCTAAATGTTGTTATACATAGGGATAACCATTTTTTTGCAGATTAAACACACGTATTTAGTATTCACTTCAGCTTTACTCTTATTATTTTAGTTTCTTTGTGAAAACTCTTTCGGCACACAGCCTGCGACACTTCAGCGACTCTCTATACAACGTACTTCCTCTCTTTCTGCTTATTCCAGTTTCTCTTTGTGTGGTATGTATACTTGTCTGCACATGCATTTCTGTGTATGTGGGGGGGGGGGGCATTTGCTTATTACACTGTTTGTACTTGTATCTTTTATTTATTTATCTACAAAACTATTATTTATTTATTTGAAATAATAATGCAAAATAAATACATAAACTTAAATTCGCTAAAACCACCCAGGACCACACTAGTAGCTTAGGAGTGAAATTTAGGATTTCTTAGTTTTCGTTTAATCAATTTTGACAAAACTTTTCCCAGCTGGTTTGCACACTATGGCAACACCATTCTTACGTTTTCACTATTCTGTGTAACGTCCTTTCTTTCTTTACTTCAAAAGTCTTTAGGTGAACTACGCTAATAGCGTCTCTCATCTTCAAGAACAATTGGATGTAGAAACGGCCTTAACGATGAAGGAAAGTGCTAAAGGTCATAATCAAGGAAAGTGCTAAAGGCGCCTCTCTTCATGCCATTGCGAAGAAATTAGGTTACCATTTGGAAATAGACAATTCCTGAAGGATCCTTCGCCAAGGAAAAAAACGATCAAATTTTGGGACCTACAAGACTGTGACAGCTAGGGATTTAAAGAATATTGGCTGCAAGCTACGTAGGAAATCTGGATAAACAAGTAAAGCCATTTTCGCCAAAAACCACAAGAAATCGAATCCTTGGTACCATGTCCTCCGAACTAGAACCCCTGAAATTGCCTCATTTAACATCCTGTAACAGGAGTTTGAGGCTTCAATGGGTCCAATAGTACATGACGTTAGACATGAGTTGTGTTCTGTTCACTGACGAAACGAAGGTGACCAGCTTGCAACACTTCAGCGACTCTCATCCACATCTGCTTATTCCAGTATCTCTTTGTGTGGAATGTATCAGGGTTTTATTTATTACTATAGTTTTCTGCGAAATATATACTAAATGTATGCTTAATATTTATCATTACCCTTCATTTTCTGAAGAAAATATCTAGATGGGATATATTCATTCAAAGCTATTAGCGTAGTTCACCGAAAAACTGAATAATCTGAAATAATAAAGAAAGGACGCTACACAGAAAAATGAAAACATAATGGTGTTTCCATAGTGTGCAAAGCAGCTGGCAAAATTATTTTTTATCAAAATCAATTCACAGAAAACTGAGAAATCCGAAATTTCATCCCCAAGCATTTAGCACGGTTCTGGGTGCCCTCACAGACTGTTTAAAGTTTATTCATTGCTATTCTTCTACATTGAAATGTTGGTGTGTCCTTTTTTGTACTACTACTTTGTCACACGCTCAGCCCCTTCCTACCTTTATTCGTTCCCACAAAATGCATAACATGCTTCTGCGTGTTGTGTACATTCCTACCGATGTACTTTGTTTGCCATTCAACACGTCACGTTGCATACGTTATTAGTGACAGAGATTATATCAGTGAGGTAATATAATTATTATTGTTTATAATTCATTTCACTGTTCCTGTACTTGCGATATTTGGACCGGCTATCAGAAACACTTGGCTGTGCATAGACTTAGTTTGTCTCGCATTTCCATAAAACTAACTGCATACAAACAAATACATGCATGCATATATGCATACAGATCGATATATATATATATATATATATATATATATATATATATATATATATATATATACAGAGTGAGAGAGAGAGAGAGGAGGAGATATGGGAGAGATATGATAGATAGATAAATACTTTGCAATTTTAGATCTACATCATATTATGTTACTTTATGCCTCACTGTTTTTTTTTGGGGGGGGGGGGTACGAAGCAAACAGTTTCATGTTTCAACATCATATGAATATCTTGATGAGACCTGCGACTCCAGGACGGGCTCAACACAGCTTGGTGTTTTTGCTTGGCTTCGGTGTAATATAGTTTGCATGCTGCAGATTATAAATGCATAAACGTTCTGTGTTGAATTTTGCTAAGTGACTGTTCAGAAGAATGCTTGTTTCATTTTTACAAATCAGCCATTATTTTATACACTCCTATATTCTTTTGATCACTACACGCTGGCTTTAAATTGTAGCTCATTTGGAACCCCAACTTCCAGCTCCACCTACTACTTCACCTGCACTAACAGTTTTTTTCTTTTCAAGATCGATTTCCGTAAACATATATGCTTATATATATATATATATATATATATGTATATATATGTGTGTGTGTGTGTGTGTGTGTGTATATATATATATATATATATATATATATATATATATATATATATATATATATGCATGTATGTATGTATGTATTGAAACCCCCAACATGCAAAGTCCCTCAAAACCACAATTCCTACACCCACGGTCCAAAAGTGTGCTGCCCCAACTGCGGGACTTGCATCAACATTATTGAAGACATAACATAGAAATTCAAATCAGGACACGTTTGTACCGTAAAAAAAATCATTTGGCATGTTCTTCAAAGAGTTTAACATACGCTACTAAATGTTAATGATGAAATGAAGATTACATAGTTAAAACAAATCTTATGCTAAAAAATAGTACGACCATTCACCGACAATAAATACGAGACCCCAGTACCAGACAGATTCCACTGTGTGGATACATAGCCATATGTGCAGAAAATAAGTCCCCACAAATCCAGGGCTTCCCACTCAACTTCCGTACAAATATATAAACCAAGACATAACAAATTTTATCAAAATACATAGACAAATAACTATTCGAACGCAAAACTCATTCTGTCACTTAACATGTGGAGCCTACACAGCTAACAACCTAAACTTTAGCCCCTGGACTTCATACAAACGACTCCTGTCCGCTATCCCACCAAACAGATTAAATTTGGACTGCTTTGATTGTAACTAAACATGTTCACTGAACCGTATCGGCCTTGTTTTTAGGCGCAAAATATATTGTCACGTGACACTAACGCACGGACATAGCGGGAATCATAAAAAAGGCTATAAACCTAATCATGTGTTCATTCTTTACAAACACTTGAGAGGAAACATTCAGAGTATTGATGGTTTGGAAATGTTCACTCAACAGTATCAGCCTTAACTTACGGCACCAAACTTTGTCACTTCATACTAACACACGGAAGTCAAAGGGTACCTATAAAAATTTCTAAGACCGGTCATGTGACAATTCTCTAAAAATCTAATCCTATTCAAAACATATTCAAATCTGAGCCATGAACTCCCTATAAAAATAGGGCAAGCTTCAAACACTAATCAGAAGCAAGACAGCTGCAACATAAGCCACGTCTTTCTATTTCAACTGTTTGAAAATCAGTGTAAACTGTGAAACCGGTTAAAACTTTAAATATATTAATAAAAAATATTTTAGCTATTCTCAGTTCATTATCAACTTCTGTTTTTCCCCTCTCTCTCTCTCTCTCTCTCTCTCTCTCTCTCTCTCTCTCTCTCTCTCTCTCATATATATATATATACATATGTATATATGTGTGTATACTAAACTTAGGCGAATTGTACGTTATAAGAATACTATTATGCAAGGAATATACCTTTCAAAAATTTCGTAAGTGAATGTAGCCATAGTTTCGATAACAAATTATAACGGTCTGTTACATGCACCGGATACAGTCGGGCATATAAAGTTTAATTATCGGCCTGCAGATACCAGCTGGCATCAGGAAATAAATAGTTCATATAATTTATAAATAATATTCACAAACATTTGGGAGATTCTTTAAACCATGGTCATTTTTACGTCAGGATGCACGATACCTACCGAAACACTGGGTTATGAATGGATGTGTAATTTAGATACATTCGTCGGAAAGCAGTTACTCTGCAATCAGGAAATACAGCAGAGTTTAACATATTCACATTCGAATCTGATTTTTTATAGTTTATAAATTTATATATGGGGGAAAATATTGAAAAACAAATACATGCGAGAGTGATTAAGAAACGAAGTGCGTTGTCTTTGAAGTGCTTAAAAGGAGAGCCAAATCGCCCTTATATACCTTTCCTCTGAAAATATATATAAAAAAAAATTCACCAAAATGGTTTTGATGTGCAAAGAAAAATTGACAAAAGTGTAGGATGATGAGGGATGGGGTGTAAAAAAAAAAAGAGATTTCAAAGCTTACTTCTAACAAAGATGCCGCACAAGCCCAATCATTTCGAAGGCTGTTGTTTAAAAAAATAGGGAAAAACTTTTCCCCGCAAAATTCTTTATAACCTTAATCAATGCCGTTTGAAAGGTACTTGTGTAAATTTTCGTTAAATATACCCAGCTTCCTGAAAGTTACGAGGGAAAAATTCAGATCATGTGAATCTAATGAAACTCCTCTCTCCAATACCTCGGAAAAGTTAATTTCCATTAATCCCTATATACACTAAAGCCACAATATCTAAGCAGTGTTTATAGAAAATTTTGTTAAAAATATTCATTTTTGTGGATGTTATGAGGGGGCATATACATCTGAAGTAATGTCCTTTTATTTACTCGATTTCTTCATTTCATGTTTATTTCATTCATTGTTTGCAATGTTCTATTTCTCTCCTTTACACACACACTGCAAAGCTTACAGATGGGTTGCTAAATTGAAATCTCTATGTTGCTTTGAGGGGAAGGTAAAACTTGACAAACTACTTCATACTTTGTTGTTAGACTACCGTGATGTTAGTTTGAAAAAGAGAGTTTATGACTGTGATAAAATAATGAAAGCAATATTTACTAAGCAAATGAGCACTATTATACAAAGAAACAACTAGACGTAAAATATAAACAGTTCTATATTTAAGAGATGAGGAATTATGTACATTATTTACATGCCCACGGGCATATGGCGTAGTGTTTAAGAGCTGAATAATAATAATAATAATAATAATAATAATAATAATAATAATAATAATAATAATAATAATAATAATAATAATAATAATAATAATAATAATAATAGCGATTTTTAAACAATTCAGTGATGACATCAGGATGCAATTTGGCCTTAATAAATGTGCAAAAGCTACCTTTATCAAACGAAAAATGACAAAAACATCTAATGTGAACCTTGACCAGCAAAATGTCATAAAAGAGTTAGAACCAGCGGAGAGCTACAAATACCTAGGGGTAACTGAAGGGAACAATATCAAGCATTCAGTGATGAGGGAAAGGCGCAAGAAACAGAATCAAAGCGATCAATGCTCAAGCCATACCAGTCGTGACTTACAGTTTCAACATCGTTAACTGGTCAATTACTGAAATATGTAACGTTTACAGAAAAAATACGAAAACTGTTGACAATGCATTGAATGCACCACCCTAAGGCAGATATAGAACGTCTTTATCTGCCAAGTAAAGCGGGAGGCTGTGGACTTCTACAGCTGGCATTAACAATGAAGGTAGCCACAATTGGCCTAGACACCTATCTGAAAATCTCTGAGGACTGAATGCTAAAACTTGTCTCAAAACATGAAAGCAAGAAATCATCTTACTCAGTAACAAAACAGGCAAAGGAATATCTAAGTGAATTCCAATTACAACAAATTGAAGTATTAGACGAACTAGAAACACCCGCAGAAAAAGCTAAGCGCTTGGAAACCCGTGCTAAAATTGCTGCCTTAGATATTATGACTGATAAATGTCATGGAAAACCTCTAAATGGTAAATACTCAAAGAGAGCGAATAATGCAGATATTGACAAAGGCCTTACCCATCAATGGCTAATGGCCTCTGGCTTGAAATCAGAAACAGAGGGGCTTATCATAGCAGCCCAAGATCAATGCCTACCTACAAAGAACTACCAGGTCAACATATTAAAGAACGGCAGCTCCCCATTATGTTGTATATGCTAACAACAAAATGAGACCATCGATCATGTTGTCTCCATGTGCAGTCTGCTTGCGCCTACAGAGTATCTCAACAGGTATGATAGAGCTGCACAATATATTCACTGGGTAATATGCAAAAGCCTGGACTTGCCCCATGATAAAAAATGGTGGGAATACAAACCACCCCAGTACTTGAAAATGATCACATCTCACTCCTCTGAAACTTCACCATTCAAACTGACAGAAAGATAGATGCAAATAGGCCAGACATCATACTGAAAGACTTCAGACAAAAATCATGCCTCCTCATTGATATGACTGTCCCAATCGATATAAACGTATCTGTCAAAACCTACCAAAACTGAGCAAATATAAAGATCTTGAAATAGAAATTAGCAAGATGTGGAATCTGAAGACTAAAACAATACCTATTGTCATAGGTGCCCTGGGAATGACAGCGAAACGGGCTGATTACTACCTAGCTCAGATACCAGGAAACCCCCAAATGGCTGAAGTTCAAAAGATAGTGCTCATGGGAACTGCCCATATCCTACGTAAAATACTGTCTATGTGATCTCAAATTTTAAAACAAACACATACTTTTCTTATGGTTTCTTAAACATTCTCTAGAACAACACTATGTACAAATCCAAATATATAGTACCCTAGGCATAACGCCTACATGAACTTCTAACTTGTTGTCTCTTGAGGTCTCTGGGTGAGACTTGGATCCAACTTGTACAAATGCAAAGCAAAAGTCAAACATAAAATAATAATAATAATAATAATAATAATAATAATAATAATAATAATAATAATAATAATAATAATAATAATAATAATAATAATAATAATAATAATAATAATAATAATGATACATCGAAAAATACCTTAGGAATGAGAACCCAGGTTCGAAATTTCCCCCAAGACACCTAATTAAGGCTGGAGGGTATATCAGCTGAAATGTTGTGTTAACAACAAACGAGATGAGGACAAATATCCGTCAAATGTAAATAATGTAAATAATGTACATAATTCCTCATCACTTAAATATAGAACTGTATTATGTAATCGGTACGGAGCTGACATTAGACTTCAATGGAGATATACCGAGAGACTCCCTAAAAAACTAGTTAGTTTTTCAAACCATCTAACTCTCCTGTGTAGAGACTCAAAGCTAATACTAACTGGCTTGAATATGACACCAGTGGATTCATATAAAGCTAGAAGAGTAGCGGAAAGGGCAGGACATGCCCTCGTCCGTGAGAGGATCCATTACAACTGTTGGGAAAAAAAGAACATCAAATAATAACGAAATCAAAGAGAGGTTATCTTCATTACTTAGGAAAATAACCAGAGATGATGACAGAAAGAGAATCCAACAAGACTTAGAAAAGTGGTACATGAAAGAATTTGAGATGGTAAAGACATGCCAGATTAAGAAGCTTATGAAACTCAAAGTTCAGAGAATGAAGACTGAAATCTGTCACCCACCTGTGAAAGCAGTAATTAATGTAAGTAGCCGACATCTAGAAAACTGTGAAGAAGCATTACTAAACAAATGTCTCTACTTTGCGACAGCCATCAAGCGTATTCTATACGTGAACATAATAGCTCCTATTGAAGAGATGGCCGTAAAGATACCAAAAGCTCAGAGAGATGAACTAAGGTGGAAAGTGAGACATGTACTAGAAAAAGCGAAGCT
This sequence comes from Octopus bimaculoides, assembly GCF_046866305.1. Classification (NCBI taxonomy): domain Eukaryota; kingdom Metazoa; phylum Mollusca; class Cephalopoda; order Octopoda; family Octopodidae; genus Octopus; species Octopus bimaculoides. Next base: position 53,855,948 of record NC_142932.1, on the reverse strand, counting down.
TCTAAAACCAAACATCACCAAGGAAGAAAAGTTCACTATCAAAAGACTACAGAGTGACAATTCCATCACAATACTTCCAGCGTACAAAGGAAATGCTACTGTAGTGATGAACAAATCTTGTTACTCGAAAAATTGGCAATTCTCTATAAGTAATGGTAGCTACAGCAAAGTAAAGAAAGACCCAACTCTGAAAACAGAGAGGAAGTTGTCACAGATCTTGATCAAGAACAAGGATAACTTTACACTAATGAAGTATAAACTACCACACATGTATGGTCTCCCTACGATTCACAAGGATGGTATTCTATTAAGACCTACAGTGAGCTGTAGAGGTTGAGCATATCATTCAATGAGCCGCTCCCTTGTGGATATAATCAGTCCATTAGCAGGAAAGTCAACATTTCTCGTGAAGAATTCCACCTCTTTCACAGAATTGATCAAGGATACCCCCATTGAATCTAACCAGATGGTCAGTCTAAATGTGATAAGTCTGTTCAACCAAGTACCAACTGGTGAAGCACTATCTGTGATTCCAGTGTAACTAGTGACAGATACACATCTAAAATAACGCACTAGTATGCAAATAAAAAAACTTAATGGAAATGTTGACCTTCTGTATAGAAACTACCTACTTCAGTATGGACACTGACATACATCGACAAAACGTGAGTTTAGCTATGGGTTCACCATTATCACTGACACCGGTAATAGCCAATATATACATGGAATACTTTGAGAATTTGGCTTTAGGATCAACACCACTAAAACTAACCCTATGGCTGCGATATGTTGATGACACCTTTATGATTTTTTAGATCACGTGAACTCAATAAAGCCATCCACACGGTTCACAATGTGAAAGGAAAAAGACAATTAGCTAGCATTCCTGGACGTATTATTAACACGCACCAAGGACATCCGTATACCACATATATATGATGACACCTCAGCTTAAATTCCCACAATCCATTTAGTGTAATATGAGGGACTGCTCAGTGCCTAAAACATCGAGCAAAGAATATAAGTGGCGATCGTGATACCCACCACGAAGAAATGATCAAGCTCAGTAACAATCTATTAAGCAACAACTACCCCAAAACATACTATCTACTCCTATTATGAAGAAAAGAGAGGATGAAACCAATAAAATGACCACGGTATGTCTACCCTATGTGAAAGGCCGCTGCAAAACGAAACAAAACATATGCCGCCCATATGACATCAGGACAGTATTCAAGAGTAATAGCACACTCGCAAACATTTCCTTCGAGTAAAAAACTAAGAGAAGAGAATATGACCAAAAACTGCGTGTACTCCATCCCATGCAGCTGTGTAGTTATTCAAAGGCGAAACATACCGCTCCCTCAAAATAAGGGTAGAGGAATATCGCAAAGCTCTGACACGAGGAGTTATTGATAAATCGGGTATAGCTGATCATATATGGAAAAATGGAGACCAACTCCCCCTGTGGGATGAAGTTAAAATAATACACAGCACACCACTGGAAATAGGAAAACTAAAAGAAGCAGCACATATGCTAGGATACATAGGAAGAGAAGCATGAGAGCGAGAAGGAGATTGAAACTGTATCACTGGCAAAAACTAGTCCCAGTATCGGAGGACAGGAGGTGAATAACGGATTGGAAACGGCGGAAAAACGAGAAGAAAGAGAAGGCAGAGAAGAAAGTCAAGTGTGGGTGGGGAAGAAATGCTGATTCAAAGAGACACATGTATATATATATATATGTATAATATATATATATATATATGTGTGTGTGTGTGTGCGCGTGTGTGTGTGTGTATATGTATATATATACATATCTATATCTGTATATGTAAATGTATATATATATATATATATATATATATATATATATATATATATATATATATATATATATCCGTATGCGTGTGTGTCCGTCTTTCTCGATATATATATATAAATACCATGCCTGCACCTATTATACAATTAGCAGCCTATAATTGGGATTTTCCGTCAATAATTCCAAACAAATAATTTAAAACAATTGTTTATTTTTAAGTCCCTGTCAGACAAATATTAACGAAAGAGTATTCAATGAAAGGTTTTTATTCGTTCATTTCCATTTCATATTTAAAAGAACTTCTTTTCGTGGTAGATTCTCTGACATTTCAAATATTTGTTTACTTCTTTACTTGACAGTATTAGACCTTTCTATTCATTGAAAATCAACAAAGCTCATATAGATTTGTCACTCTACCATTTACCAATAACTTTAAGTGTGTCTAATATCTTTCAAATCAAATTGTTTTTGTTAGTATTCAAAAATAATTTTCTTTGTGACGTTGAAATATATATTGGTCAGCCAGCTAAAAATCTAGCAAGACCAGGAATTATATTGTGAGTTTTATATAAAATTTATGTAGGAGAATGGTTTACTACAACCATAAGTAAATTTAAATCTGGAGCAATGTGATGTTGAGAACAGTTGGTAATTTATAAAAGCCAACAGACCAGTTCTGATCAGTTATTGATCTTAGCGTAAAGCCGGTGTATCACCAAGATTCTTTGATTAAAGATTTCCTACATTTCTCTCCGTGTTGAGTATGAAAGCCTCTATGTGCTTCGTGTCGTTGCTGCATTTAATTATTAATGTGTTTCTGGAAGGAAGACACACTTTAGGTGTGTGTTGGTGTGGGTTTGTGTATGTATGTGTGTGTGTGTATACGTATGTACGTATGTTTAATACACGCTCTTGTTTTTGTAATTCATTAAAGCAATAGCAGTTACTGAACACATTTCAGAAGCTGAATGTACTGGCTAGCACGCATTATATTGCATTTATTACATTTACCGTTTGCCTAAATATAAAAGCTTTATATTGGAAAATTATATTTAAAAAATTCATGCATATCCCAGTTCCAGCAAGGCGGCAAAGTCAACTTGGCTTACATGTATCAGTACCCGACACCTCCTGTTTCCCCAACCCATCCTACATTCAAACTCATTGCACGGCAGCCTATTGAACAACACCACACATTCATCTAAATACCTCTAACACTACAATAATGAACCTCACTCAGCTTAATTTTAGAAAACCCAACATAAAGCTCGCTATAATATTTACAGTTTGAACAGAAGGAAAACATAATATTGTCTATAGGAATAATATTGTCGATGTTTTTTGTTTTATTTTGAGCTACACAATAACATCAACACATATGTAGCAACAGCTAAGAAAATATGGTTATTACTGCTGCTGTTTAATCCCAGGGTATTTTGTAGGGATCAGAGCTAAAACAAAAGACATTTCATAAATGATTATCTCACCTACATACTTTCAACTATAATGTGTATAACTATTGTTTCCATCTTTGAATATGATACAGGTTCAACTTCGCATACGAATGCCTATTATTTTTACCAATATCAATGATTATATACATGTTTGTCTGTTAACTATCTATTTAGGATTCATATTGTATTTTCATTAAATGATACGTAAACGCATAATGACCAACATTGTAATTTGAATTATTCCTTGCCATCAAAACATTCCACTCTACGACAAAGAATTCTTCCGGAACCTTTACAAGTTTTTCTCCTCTTGGCAAACCACTTTTGAACTGTGTACTTACTAATTGACGATACAAATACTTTTGGCGAAATCTTAAAGTGCAATCTAATTTTGTGAAACCGTATCGATGAAAAACAAACACAAAGTAAAGTATCATGTCTATTAGTAATTGAGCTCAGACAAAACTAAATACTTCTTTGAACATCACGAATGTTTACAGTTGAATCGATTTCTGAATGTAGGTTTTTGTCAAGAACCAAATATAATCTTTGAAAAGTAATGTCAGAAACATCGAAGTGAGCACATTTCCAAACAGTAATATTATTCACAGCTACAGAGACGATCTACAAATTAGTTGTAAAAAATAAGTTTTGCAAAAATTTACAAAACATATACCCAGAAACCAAATATTTTGTTAATGTTTTATATAAACGTCATTGTTTCAGATTTTAAGCCAGAAGCCAGAAGCCATTCATGGGTAAAGGTTTTACTATCTTCGGCATTATTTTCTCTCTTTGGGTATTTGCCATTGAGAGTTTTTTCTTGCCATTTATAAATCAGAATATTTAAGGCAGCAGTTTTAGCACGGGTTTTCAGGCGCTTAGAATTTTTCTGCGCTTTGCACAGCTTCTAACGCTGGAGATGTACTGCGCTGTCAGCTGTTCACTACCAGTGAACTAAGGTAACACCTCTTATTTTTCAATCACCTTTCGGAGTATTCGGGCGGTTCCAAGCAGTGCTATTTTCTGCAAGTGCTCCATCTTTATTGCAGCCCCTACTTGTTCCACGTACTTCTCGAGATTTTTGCTCACTGTTTCCAGGGCTCCGTCAATTATTAATACTACTGCTACTTTTTTCATCGACCTGTCATATCTGTCGACTTTTCTTTCTTTCTTATTGTATACCTTGTTGTCAGCTGGGCAAGCTATATCTATGATCAAGCATAGGTTTGTTTTCTTTCTCAATTAAGGCTATGTCTGGCTTCCTATTCTCTATCTCATGGTCGCAGTGAATCATAAAATCCCATAGGATCTTTGCATTTTTATTTTCGATGATGTTTTCGGGTTTGTGGTCGAACTAACATTTTGCTCTGTGAAGTCCATACTTGTTGCAAAGTGTCTAATGGACAAGCCTGGCTATATTGTCGGGGCGTCTTTAATATTCCAACTGGGTTAGTGGCTTACATTGGCTGGTGATATGCCATACGGCTTCACCATTTCGTCCACAGATTCTGCACTTATCACTTTCTGATGTGTTGTCTATTCTGTATTTTATGTAAGTTGGATTGCATAGCCATGAATTCGATAGCAAAAGAGTGTTCATTTTTAAAGTAATGGTCTTGTAATATACCATAAATTACATTTCAAAATACATTCTAACAAATAATTACATTAAGCTAATTGCTTTTGTGTACATCTATGGAAAAAATATTCCGCAATGACACACAATATACTGCACACAATTAATATCACTTCATACAGTAGTACATATATTTGTTTCATTCCAGTAGACGTCTGATTGGCGTGGTAATAATTGCATCAAGCACGCAGTTGAGAAAATCAACGTTATAAATAATAGGCGTGAATTTCAGAGAATCAAAATAAATATTAATCGGTATTTATCCGATGATTTCATAATTTTTACCTTCTTGAATCTAGCCCAAATAAAGTAGGAACCAATCACGAAAAGTAAAGGGTACCTTTGTTCCATATATTTAAATTTATAAAAACACTTTCTTAAATCGATTTACTACTTAAAATACTGATACTCAATTTTCATGTTCTTGATTTCTAGAAGTGATTGGGCTTAACTAGGTGTGTTAATTATATAATATAAGCTTCCAAATGGGGTTGAAAACCTAACAGACATATCGAATATTAACTCAAGTTCTAAACGTTATACTATGCTGGTTGATGGGCCATATGCATACATATATGAATAAACTACTTTTTTTGTATGAATAATGATATTTTTGTTTTGCATATCTATGACACAAAAAAGGAATTTCGCTGTGATCTAAATTCCGTATTTTTTCAAAGCTCTATGTTGCCTATTAGAGGTCGCCCAAATTCTAAATTGATGAAACGTAATTCCTAGTTACGTTGATTTAAATGGTCTCTTGATTAAAATGGCGACAATAGGTTTGCGTCATTGAAAACGTGCGAAAAGAAGCTAAAGGCCTCCAATGGATTTAAAGAAAGACTGTCATGTGTTTAGCATATGGAAATACGAATTCACAACAAGTGTAATAATATTTAGGAAATATACACTCACTATTTTTATTCTACTATATGTATGTATATGAAGTATATTACATATGCCTCTTCTGAAGTATTATTTTATCAAGTTACAATTCAGTCTAAGAGAAAAGTATAACTGTTATAATAATGCTAATTTGCTCCTAAACTGATTACTACTTTTATATTTATAATAAAAAAGTATGAAAGATCAACATTATCATATTCATAATAGCATCGGTGTCTATTATATTGTATAAGTATTTACAAAAAATATATTTTCATTTTAATTTTTATTCCAGTCTTATGGAAGTAATTTATTGATTCAGAGCATTGGAGATATTCAAATGCCCGTTTAGCAAGTAACAATCAGAAAAATAAACAAAAAAACTCAAACATAAAAATGTGCGCAGTAACGCACCAATTATGTAATTGAAATTACATTATAGAACATTATATTAAATAAATGAAATTATGTTGTAGCATAACACACACACACATACACACACACACACACACACACACACACACGTGTGTGTGTGTGTGTGTTTATCTATGTACACATCAATGTATGTGTGCATTTATGTGTATATATATATCCTAGCATATATTTCTGTATACATAAATCAGCGATTCAGTTATATATTATTCAATTATATATTACTCATCTAAGTGATGTTGAACAGCAAGTGTACAATACATCATTACGTACATTAAAAAATGATGAAACACCGGGGGAGCATTCGAACTATCAGCGAATTTTTTAACATTATTGCTTTGTATTCATTTTAAGCTACAATGATATGTAAGGTAATGCAGGAACTGATATACTAGAACAGGGTTAAATAAGGACAGAATCTTGACTTCGATACGGCGTTGTTGAAATAAAGATCACTTGTATATTTGTACCGTATATGAGCGCGTGCAGGTCCGTGTATGTGTGAACGTTGTTCAAATTTAGTTGTGCAACTGGTTTAAATTATGAAAATGTGCTTGTAATATAATGTAAGCATTTTATCCTAAGTTCTTGAGACCGATTGAGAATATTACTTGGACATGCATATATGCATGTTGGTGCACTATAATTTGGTGTAGCAATGCCAACCCCACTACATATCATTTGGGTATAGTAAAGCAGGTTTTATTTTACTCCAGGTAATTTGGAATTTAATAATTTTCCTATGAGGGACCTAAAACAACCGAGAAGTATTCCCGCTTCTTTAATGAATATATATGCAGATAAACTTCATTCCCTCTGGTTTGTCGGATATGTAGAGCGTTAGTTTTGGTGAGGTGAGAATTTTGTTCATTTATATATATTTTTTTGAACTATACTATGCTGATGAACGAAAACTTGATTTCATTCTATTAATCGCGAAATCGGTCGATACATAGTTGAGTTATTTAAAAGAAAGTTGGTTTCTTCTGTTGGTTGTTTTCCTCGAATTCGGTACTAAAATGTGTTTATTTGGGAAGTCTAGTGTGTGGCATTATTCTGTAGTAATGCCCTTATATATATATATATATATATATATATATATATATATATATATATATATATATGCGTGTGTGTGTGTGTGTGTGTGTGTGTATATGTATATGTATATATATATATATATATATATATATATATATATATATATATATATATATATATATATATATATATATATATATATATATATATATATATATATATATACATATATATATATATACATATATATATATATATATATATATATATATATATATATATATATATATATATATATATATATAGTGCGAGAGAGTTAGGGGTTGAAGATTCAACCCACTAAGGGATAGTATCTATCCAACTAAACCTCTGTTCATTCTCTAATTCCTTATGTCCTTCTATCTGTAAACCCGGTTGGCAAAATAACGTGGTTTGTCATAAACACCTGTACTTTGTGGAGGGGGGGTTGTCACTTTTGCTATGAATTAAATTAATGAATTCAACGGGATACACTGTCTGCAAGTAGTTGGGTTCAGCATATTATCCTCTATTTTCTAATTCATACACACACACACACACACACACACACACACACACACACACACACACACACACACACACATATATATGTATACGCGATTAAGTACATGAAGATGGAAAAACCAGGCTTTAATGGGAAAAAAAGTGTATTTACGTGATGTATGTCATTTGTTTTCGAACCTAGACTTTTATTTAAAATTATGTGATGTTTATACCCTTTAGCCTTAAGTGGCTGTCATGAACCCCAGTAGCCATTAACTACATGAGTGAAGCCTTAATTTCTTTCCTATATTTCGTATATTTATATTTATTTATATTTCCTATATTCATATTAATTTTTACTTACTGTTTCTTTTGTTTTTTAAGAATACATATCGCACGTTGTACTCTTACATATTCTCAAACATAGATACTCTAATAAGTGTACATACTCCTATTCTCCCACTGCTAAGCATTGGCCTGTCTTCTCTCACTCCATCGGGAGGTATGTTTACTGCGGATATGTATTTATTAAAACTACTACTAGAATATATTTATTTTAGTTGCGTTTTCTAACGACCAGTTTTACATTATTGTCATCACATGATTTTTACTCTGCATTTTCAGACTGAAATCAATTTTACAACCATTTCTATTCACATGTAAATGACAATTCTGACCTGTTATCTAGATCCGTCATCTTAAGTTTCATTATATTTTACATATATTAAAATATTAAATTATCTATGTCCATATGAACGTGATATAACTTTCCACTTATAGAGGTATATTTTCCATGATACGTTATAGTGAATACTGTATGACTTCCTCTGTTTATTGTCGCCACCTTGTATCTATTGTAAGTGTTATATTATTTTTATCGGCCTGGAAAATATCACAATTATTTCTCAATCTATTTGAATATACCGACTTGTTACAATTAGTACCCAGCATATTACAAATTTAATTTTGAGAGAACACATTTAGCCATCTTTCTGAGACTTTTATATGTGTTTCTTAGATTCACACAATAAATGTTTTTGCTTAACTTTCTATTGAACATCGTGTTTCCATTATTTTGATTAACGTTGGGTCTTTCATATTTTTGCAATTACTGCAAGAATATAATAGACATAGAGACATTTTTATATTCACTTTGACAATCGTACAAACAACAATGCTAACTCGTTAATTATAGTCCTCCTTTCGTGTTATTATAATCTATTTTCATAAATTATTCCAATTCCTTTACATATACTACATATATACGAATTTACATCATTTTGACATACTTGTGAACGTAATATTGAGTTTGCAATATTATTGTTTATCGATTATAATCACGTCAGGTGATAATATTCGACATAGAGCAATTATTACAATGGCTTCACTTAAACATGCAAACGACAATGTCAACTCGTAATTACGACTAATCTATTTACGGAATAACGAGTGCTTTATAAGATTTATTATAATTCTTTTTACAAATATGCAAACAACAATTCTAACCTGTCATTACAAGTCATCCGCTTAAGTTAAGGAACATTTGTTATTACTGTTCCTAACTCGATCGTTCCTGGCTGGTTCTTCCGTAACTGAATCTCCATTTGTTTCTATCCCGTTTTCTAAATTAATCCCCCATCATTTGCGCTACTGTTGCTATTTATACTAGGATTATCAGAATGCTTATCGACTTAACCCTAACGGTCATCTTGTACCTCACCCACCGGATCCTGTATTTACATTCTAGTCCCAGCCTTTTTTTATTTAGTCTGTGCATATAATATTCCAGATTGTATGACGTTTCACATTGTAATTTAATCCTATATCGGTTCAAGATCTTATAAGTCCTAGTAGACTTAGGAAAATGTTTATGTAATGCAGAGAAAAATTCACGTTCAATTTTAGATTTAACTCGTAATTTATATACCGGATTAAGTCATAATATGCCATCCTTATCTGATGTATTATTGGGATTAGTGTAACTATTCAGCTTACTCTTAAAGCCATTTCTAATAGGATTCAATTTGGTAACTTTATGCTTTTCCTACTGTTACTGTGATTATTAAGCGGAGGCGCAATGGCCCAGTGATTAGGGCAGCGGACTCGCGGTCATAGGATCACGGTTTCGATTCTCAGACCGCGCGTTGTGAGTGTTTATTGAGCGAAAACACCTAAAGCTCCACGAGGCTCCGGCAGGGGATGGTGGCGAACCCTGCTGTAGTCTTTCACCACAACTTTCTCTCACTCTTACTTCCTGTTTCTGTTGTGCTTGTAATTCAAAGGGCCAGCCTTGTCACACTGTGTCACGCTGAATATCCCCAAGAACTACGTTAAGGGTACACGTGCCTGTGGAGTGCTCAGCCACTTGCACATTAATTTCAATGAGCAGGCTGTTCCGTTGATCGGATCAACTGGAACCCTCGACGTCGTAAGCGGCGGAGTGCCAACAACTGTGATTATTGTTATACATTATTAGTCGACATTTACCCTCTGATTGACTGTTATCGCTTTTTTTTCCTCCGTAGTTTTTACCCTACTCTTCATATCATTATCTAGTTTCTCAGTGTTACTATCTGCATAAGTTTCCCTTTTTTACTCAGTATCCCTTTTTGTATTCATTCATTAGACTATTGTTAAGTGAATATTTAATCTTGTCATTATATCCAGCCCTACATGCAATATGTAGTACTCAACCTGTGCATTAAATATTGTTTCATTTGCAGATTGTCTTGAAAGTGAATCTAGCACGTTTTTTTACCATATATTTCAGTACCGAATGTGGATGATTTGACATTTTGCTAACATATTTTAAATTTTAGTTTAGTTTGTAGAATAGTTCAAATAATCTTCTATTCAGGTTAAGCGTGCCTTATATCTAAGATATTCTGCCATTTTCAATTGTCATCAATAGTCCAAAGTTTTCAACAAAAATGAATGTTTTTGTTTTTCTTATATATTTTCAATTCAACCTTGCTACAACTTTCTGTTAGGAGTAGAGCATCATTCCTATATAGACACCCCTAGTCTATGAAGCCTAGACTTATCAAGATGAGGATACAGATGCCGATGAGATCAGTGACAAGCACGGAGTCGTTCGAGCCTATCGTTATATCGAATCAGTCATTTCAATTCGATCGTATCCATAGATTTTCAGCACAATCAATTATTGAGCTAGGTGCAGTTACTATTATGCCAATTTCATTTCTAAATAAATCAGAATTGTGTTTTGCAAATAATAACGTTTTGTTCAGTAATATTGGGTTCATAGTTGACTAGTAATTGAATTTATCTAATAGTACAAGTTACTACATTTTGGTTTATTTTCTAAGCTATGTAAGCAATTAACAACATGTATTGTATCCGACCGTAGTGTAATTTTAATTAAATATCTAAGAGTTGGCATAATTCTATTCATAATGTCTTAATTATTCTACCTATGTCATATTTCGATGGACATATCAGCCTAATCGATAGAGTAGTTGGCAAATTTCCCTTAAGATTAATTGAGATTAATTCAGTGTTCTAGGTATATATGGTTTTATCCTATATCTATACCAAGTTCTTTAACTCTTCCTATCCCTTTCCCATTTATCTGGGTTAATGCTTCTACTGCTTTATGTTGACATTTTCTATGGTGTCCTTTCATTATGAGTTTTTATTAGATGATTACTAGATTTCCACATGCTTATCCAAACTTAGAAGATATCTTACTGTAGGATGGCATATACATGTATATATATATATATATATATATATACATATATATATATATATGTGTGTGTGTGTGTGTGTGTGTGTGTGTGTGTGTGTGTGTTGTGTGTGTGTGTGCGTTGTGTGTGTGTGTATGTGTGTGTGTGTGTGTGTGTGTGTGTAGTCAATTCGAGGAAATCAGGTCCTCATTAAGGCTTTTAAATAATTCAAAAATTGCACTGGTTAACCACTATCATATAAAGAGAAAGTCTCGGTGTATGTTAGGAATTATTATAGTAATACATATTGTTAATAATGATGACACAAAGAAAATGGAAAATTATGGATGTATGAAATATTTATCTGTATGATATAATGAGGTTGAAAATTTTTATAAAAACTGTACAAGTAGATAATAAGTTATAAAGCTCTAAAAGAAGTGGCTGCTGCCAGAAACCTACATATATATTTCGATTCATGCTCCTAGGTGATTAGTAATTCTAAGCAATTGTGTTGTGTCATAAGCTAAGAATTGTTCATCAATTTCAACTACATGAGTTAGAATCTCTTCAGGGCTTTATGAGCTTATACAACAAATATTAACATATTTCTTCCACATTTGGGGTATATTTCCGTTTGGTCTACTTCAGGAATTAATAATCGATTAAGGAAACAAAAGATAAAATTGGTATTAGTTTTATTGCGTACGAGATCGTTTCGAGCCATCTTGGGACTGCCCCTTATAAATGGTGGGATGCTGCGCATCATACTGTGTTGCATCAGTTTGACGGTCCGCGTCATATTGCGTACATTCATACGTATTTAGAATTATTTAGTATTATTTGTTATGAATATTTACCATAAGGACAATTGTAGTAATGCCTTATTTCCTAACAAAGCGGGCAAATAAACACATGACTGCCTGAAGTCAAGGTATTTAGTGAGACAACTATTTATGTAATAGTGTACCAGATGTGACCCAGGTTTCAAAATAGATGCAACACAATATGATACACAGCATCTCATCCATAAGGGTCAGTCGTCGGATGTGTCGAAATGATCGTCGTACTCTATAAAGACTAATACCAAATCCATCTTCTGCTTCCTTAATCGGTTATTATTATTATTATTACTACTACTACTACTACTACTACTACTACTACTACTACTACTACTACTACTACTACTACTACTGCTGCTGCTGCTACTACTACTACTACTACTACTACTACTACTACTACTACTACTACTACTACTACTATTATTATTTTATATATATATATATAGAGAGAGAGATAGATAGATAGATAGATAGATAGATAGATAGATAGATAGGTAGATAGATGGATGAGGCGGTGCGTGTGTGTGTATAAAATATATATATATATATTAATACACACACACACACACACACACATACATACATATATATATATATATATATATATATATATATATATTATATAGATGTACATGTGTGTTTGTGTGTAAATGTATTTATTGTTCTTCCTTTCTTTCTTTCTTTCTCCTTCTTTTTCCTACGTTCGTCCGCGTAAGTTATTTACTATGGCATGTGACATCCGCCGCTTCATCAGTAGGACTAGTCTACAGTGTTGCATGTCTAGATACAACCTGGATGACTCAATGCGTTTCGTCCACGTTCACGTTGGCACATCTAGGCAATCTAGTAGTTACCAGTCAGACAGTTGGAAACATCTAAGCAGTTTTGCCAGTGTTTTACTATTCCCACTTCCATCAAATAGACTCATAGAGTCCTAACGTGGCTCGGAAACGACGGTTAAGTTGCCCACTAACATTAAAGTTGAAAACGTTCCAAGGAAAACCTCTAGACATCTGAAGAACTTTGGTCCTCCGGCTCTTATCGGAGCATAAACAGCCACAATTTTGAGTGCACCCTTCTCTACTGGATCCAAAAAGATAGCTCATAACAGTTCCACACATCTCCGGAACAACGAAACAGTTCCATCTCATTTCTGACTGGCTTAGAGATAAGTAGATCTCATTCGGAGTGTGTGGTTCGACTGACAGCCACTTCACCGACACTTAATCACCAAAGGTCATTGACTAGGCTGCATTGCTTCCAAGGTGACCCCAGCCCACAAGCATTTATCCTGTCTATCGGAGAAAAGCCATGGCAGATTAATGAATAGATGCACAAACGATTTTGTTGGCTAGATGGGGATGGATATTCCGTCCCCATGTGGATGATTCCACGAGAAGTTCTTTAAAGAGGCTTATTGATATTTCTCCATAAAGTCCCCACTCATTCAGTTGTCATGGCGTTGTATTGGTTTTGTGATGATAGGTTTAATTTTATGTGTGTTGGTATGTTGTTTCTTGGTGTGATAAAATCCGTGTATGTGATGTCTATATAGTTATATATGCGTTCCGCTAATTCCTTATTGTTCGTGCTTATTTTTGTGAAATTAATGAGGTTTGGATTTTGGAGGTGTTGGTGGTGTTTTTTTCTTCTTTTCTTAGACTTGCCGAGCTTTTTGCCTTCAGGCTATTCGTCGTCCCCTTCACCATAGGATATGTCGGGCTGATCCGAATACAGAAGCGTCATGTCTTGTGGAATCGTTTGCAGTGGCTTTGTTGATAATAAAGTTCTTGTTCTGAGGGATTTTTATGCTGTTGCTTTTCTGAGTCTGATATGAGGCAGATGTTGGTGAGTTCAAAGTTCTATTTGCTGCTGCTGTTTCTACTGTTATTGTTGTGTGTGTTACTCTTACTGTTGTCGGTGCTGCTGTGTTTGCTGTTGCTGGAATGTTACTATTGTTTTTGCGGCTGTAGTGGTCACTTGCCTCCGCTGGTGGATGTCTGCTTTCTCTCTTTTGCTGTGGGCAGAAAGGCTTTAGAAGATTTGTGTTCCCACACGGGTGACAATTTGTGTTTCTACGCTCAACGGCCGTCTGATAAATTTATGATGTCCGGAATATTTTCTAAACATTTGTTATCCATTTGTACTCACAGCTTTAGAGCTTGCCCAAACCGGTTTTGCACCTGTAAGATATTTGCTCCGTCCTCCATGTCCAGGAAGGCAGTTGCCACCACCAACCAGCAGATGTTTATTTCTTATGGTATGTCTGCAATTTCATTTTCACAACTCTACGACCCACGTATACAGGTACCAGAAACAGATCGTCGATCTTTATGTTCGAAGCGGAGTGCTTGCATGTTTCCACCTATGATGCAAATCTCTTCCCTTTTGTAACGCAGGCTTTTGTGTCCCACACCGGAGTAGCCATTCTTCGATTTATTGTTGCGTTGGTAGTTTTAACTCCTGTTGCTTGGTAAGTTATTGTTTTTCTCACTATGTCTCGTACAATGACTTCAGGGTTATCCTTCTTTCATTCCTTTTCAATATGATCTTTGCAATTCTTACATCGTTGGTCAACAAATTTGTATTTTCATGTGTTTAAGTGACTGCGGATATGAAACCGTTAGGTCGAGATATAGTATCTTTGTTATTTTCAGCGAGTGTGTTGGCATTAATGGTGGTAGAGGTGGCTGTGGGACTTGAATTTTCACGCAATATGTAGAAGTATATGTTATCTTAATAGATTGAGGCATATAATGTTATTTTTCTTTCTGCTGATTTTCTTGCTCATTGTTGTTGCTTTGGTTGGCCTTTGTGGTGGCGGTGCTGGTAGTGGTGTTGTTGCTTTCAAAATGTCTTTCTTTTATGTTTTTGTTATTGATTGTAGTGGTAATGCTGTTGTCGTCGTTGTTGTGGTTTTTGTTGCTGCTGCTGTTGATTCTGCTGATACTACCTATTTCTGTGTATATTGAAGGTTGCGTATGAGAGTCAATTTCGCCTTCATCATTAACTTCCAACCGTCCCTGTTTGGCGAAGAAGAAGCCGTCATATTGGATTTTGCACAATATTTCGAAAAGAAAAACCTTCATTTCAAGATTTCGCTCATAAAGCAGACGGATGAAAATAACTTTCTCTTAGACCCTAATGGGCTGCTCAAATTAACGATATACTATATAACAATGAAAACAAAGTGACACGTATTGTCTTGCGATAAACAGCAACTACAGCAACAACATAATTATAATTATAATTTTAATAATAATAGTAATTATAATAATAACAATAGTAATATTGAAATTATAATTTAAATACGAATCTTAGCGATAATAATGATGAAAAAAGAACTAAATTCTTAATGATTATAATTATAATATCAGCCGAATAGCAGTGTGAATATAAATAAGTCGTATTAAAAAAACATTAATGCTATTAAAAATGATATTAAGACATTAGTTTTACTATAACAATTAATGTCTTTTTTTTGCTGTTAATTATGTTTTACTTCTGTTGTTGATAATTTTGTATGGTGGTTTTGCATATTTTCTTCTTGATGATAAAGTTGGTAGCGATTTCAATAACGTTAAAAATAGCGTTGATGTATCTAATGGAGTTAGTTATAAATATATTGATATATCGATATTACAATAAATAGTTATAATGGCACTTTAGTGATGTGATAAAAGTTAGTATGACAGAATAAAGATATAGGCGATAATAATAATGATGATATAAAATGCGCTAAAAGTTATGATTGGGGTGTAAATGTATATGAAATAGTGGCACATTGGCAGTGGAAGTATATTTCATCTTAATAGTTTGGAGCATACGACAGCGCGGGGTCATATATTTCAAATTTGAGTAATCAAATGTGTATATTTACTAATGGTGTACTATTGTTATATTTTGTGTGAAGTATACAATGAAGGCAAAGGACTGTGTTTTCTATGTGACTCCTAGTGAAAGGATTTATACTGGAAAGTTTTATTTTTTCATATGATTGAATATATTATGTTATATGTGCTGTTAATTTGAATTAGATAATGCATATGATAGCTATAATAAATCCATGATGCAGCCATCACTGTTGTATCGGCAATGCTATATCTCTGAATATTATGAAGAACTGTCATGAAGGAAAGCCAGATAAAGTTTGTGATTGCAAGCTGTAGTGTTTTTACATTTCAAAGTTTGTTTTGTGCTTCTTTGTCCATTATCTTGTTGAGGAGACACATAAACTCCACCGAGGACTATACATTATGTTTGCCTCTTTTAATGTCAAATGTAGCTTTTAAGCATTGGCGTCTGAAAATACAAATACTTTACGTGGATTTATAATTCAGTTTATTTGTTATAATTTTAGATTGCTTTATTTGAATGGTTGTGACATATGCCTTTGTATATGTGTGCACATGCACACATATCTATGAATAAATCTCTCTCTCACTCTCTCCCCACTCTCTTTCTGTATATATATATATATATATATATATATATATAGAGTGAGTGAGAGAGAAAGAGTGGGAGACTGACAGATAAATAGGCACATATGAATATATGCATATATATATATATATATATATATATATATATATATATATATATATATATATATATATATATATATATATCGCGGTTCACATATCGCGGTTTATTATTCAAGCTCACGTTGATACCTCCGTGGTGTTGTTTTGCATTTATGATAAAATAAATATATACAAATTATGGAAATAATTTTAAAAAGTATGCAGTACAGTACTGTTTCTGCACTGCGGATTTTTACCTATCTCGTGGGGTTTTCGAATGTAACAGTCGCGATAGTCGAGGGATTACTGCCTATGGGCTTATATTCAGAAACTGTTTTCATGTACAGCCCCAGTAATTTTTACTATTTTCAGAAACAAAAAATATTTAAGAAAAATTATTCAAGTCTGTATTTATGCCCATGGAATAATTTTTGGAAAAGTAGTATTTGAAAATTGAAATAAAATAAAATGAATTTTAAAAAAATATAGTAGAATTCGCCTAATTATTCATACCTTGGAGAATATTGAAAGTGACGAATCAGGTGAAGTAACGAATTAACCAAAGACAAATTAGGCTAACTCTACTGTATTAATGCTAACTAATAAATTTTATTTATGGTTTATGTGTCAGATTAATTTTTTTTTTAATGTGGAAGAATTGACTATGTATATGGCTGATTTGAAACCATTTAGCGACCATTCTACTGCAATCAATGTTTCTTTTTTTTCTTTTGTAATGAAATTTCAGTTCAGTGATAAAATTCTTCTGCATTATTATTGATGACTCAGGCGGTGAGCTGGTAGAAACGTTAGCACGCCGGGCGAAATGCTTACCGGTATTTCGTCTCCGTGAATTTACTTTGTTGCGCCTCGTACATGTATTCGTGGTGAGGGTTGCTGTTTCTTGGTGTTATTATTTATAGTGGCTGCTGTTTCTAGAAGCTGCTGTTTGTTAAATTTTGAATTTCGTAGCTGTTGGAGTTTTCATTTGAAAACACTAAGTGCTTGTAGAAAGCGTTGTTCATTCCCCCGTTTGGGGGAAGTATGTCGTCTAGCGAGAGGCCTACCGTCGGAAGAGAAATGTCTGTTTTTCCTGTTGAAGCGAAGTATTTCATGTTGTCTGGCGAGGAGCCAACTACGAGCAAAGAAATGATGGACATAAGAATATATTCAAGCACTACCGTGGTTGAATGGTATATATATATATATATATATATATATATATATATATATATATATATATATATATATATATATATATATATAGGTAGGTAAATGGATATGTACAAAACAGATAGATACACATATGTATGTAGAGAGATGGGTACATGGGTAATATGGACACACAAGAACATACAGATGCACATACACATATACACACACATCACACACACGTATACACACAAAGATAGATATGGAGACACACCTCTATACGTAACAGACGCACGTGCATAGTCATACAAACTCATACACATAAACACTCAAACACGCAAGGAAACAAGTCCACACACAAATACACCCCCCCCCACACTTGTATATATATGCATACACAAACACACAAGCAGACACACACACAGACACAGACATAAATATGCAGAATATATACATGCATACATACGTACACACATGCATAAATTCATACGTATGCATACACATATTTGTGCGTACATAAGCTCAGATGCATACACAAACATATATTTGCACATACACAAGCACAGATGCACGATGTCGTACACACATGCGCACAAACAGACAAAAGGAACGCAGCTCCGACAGCGGACACTCAGCATGCATTCACAAGGCTGCAAAAGCAACGAAAATTTGGGAAAGGAAAAGACATTATTAATAAATGAGTGTTAATTGAACCGGTCGGCACATTATATATATATTATATATATGTGTGTGTGTGTGTGTGTGTGTGTGTGTGTGTGTGTGTGTGTGTGTGTGTGTGTGTGTGTATGTGTGTGTGTATGTGTGTGTGTGGGTGTGTGTGTGTGTATACATAAACATTTATATACAATAGTGTGTCTCTATGCGTATGCCCATGTGTGTACATTTGTTTATGGTATGTGTACTTCTTGCATACACCTTCCCTCCACAGGTAATGGTCATCACAGAAAAAAAATGAAAAAAAAAAACATTCCCATTGGAAACATTCCTGGTTCACAATCAAAAGCATGTATTCTAACCCAAATTGACAGAGGGAAAAATTTCAAGAAATAACATTTCAGCTAAAAGAAAAACTTATTAAAATGCAGAAACCATCTTGAAGTGCATTACATATTAATGCTATAAGCCATTATCAAAAAATCCTCGTTAAATAGAAAGAAAAGTGCGTTACACTAAACGATATATCAACACACATATCTTACAAACTATAAAGATTGTAACCAGCAAAAACAATTGAAAATGAGTACGCTCTAAACACCAATGTTATATTAGGAATTCTTAATTGTGAGTTGTGAAGCTATACAATGGAGACATACTTCTGTCGACTCGTCATTTATTTCCAATGAGTAGTAATTGCAATATATGACGCCAAACAACACAAATTATAATTAGATTAGAAAGCATTAAGTGCAAAAATAATCAGCATGCGATGGGTAAATTGTCGCCATTTATACTTTTAATTTCGCGTATGGTTTTTGATTTTGTTAACTACACAATATAGTAGTGTCAGTTGGGTACCGTGCGTGAGAAAAACAACTCAATGACGCAATTCACTCTGCCAGAAATTTGGAAACGACATGCTGTTCTGCTTGGCATTCGTGCCGGAATCTCCAATACGAACACTTCATAATGTTTGGGTGTCAATCTGAAGACAGTGCAATCAGAGGACATGTACCGAGAGTGATGAAGATCAAACATCCAGTTAACATCTTGGTGTTTGGAGTGATCACTAGTGATGGCGACGTTATGCCGCCATTCATTTTCCCCCACTGCTTTACACTCAACATGGAGGCCTATATCAAGTGCCTGGATGAAGTAGTGCTGCCTTGGGTCAAGAGGGTGGCTGCTGGAATACCATATATCAGGCAACTGGACTCTGCAACATGCCACACAGGCAGGAGAACCCAGTCATGACTGGCTGACAATTTCTGCGACCACATCACTCATAACATCTGACCACCTTACTCCCCAGAGTGGAACCACCTTGATTGTTACGTGTGAAGTGCAGTTGAACGAGAGACCAAAAAATCTCCTTGTAGCACCAAAGATGAACTGAAGCAAGGATTAAAGAAGGAGACCACCAAGAAGAGTTGGCAGAGATTCTGAGGTCGTCTAGAAGCTGTTGTGATTTTATTGAATAAATTTATTCCTTGGGGTTTTTTGATATTTTTATGTAATTTTGATGAGTATATCTGTTAAAATAATATCTCGGTGTTATTTTCAGTTTTGCATAATTTAGTTGTCAATATATCACCGCACCCTGTTTATAGTGTAAAAAAAAAAAACTCTGTAAAATCTCTACATATTATATATTGAAGCAAAACTGATAGGTGTTAAAAGAAATGTTAGGATACCACATACTAGGCCTAAATGAATATGAATACCTGGCTGGTAGTTTACAAATTCAAGGCTTGATATTAAAATTGTCCTGAGCAGTACACGTAGACGAGAGCATAGAGAGCATTACAATAATGCCTTCAGATTGCAGATGGTTGTTTTAGAATCTTGAGTATTCCAGCAAATTGAACTCAAGAAGTAAAGCAAGGAAAATATACCGAATACGGATTTCGAAAAACTTAAGTGAACATTGCATCTGTGTATGCTACAGAGGATCTTATAAGGATGACTATGAATCGTAAGCTTGACTCTTTCAGTGCACTAATGAGCATTATCATAATGAAAGACAAACCCGAGCTCACCAGAACGCAAATCTAGGAAGAAAGAAATCGAAAAAGCAATCGTTCGAAATTTCTGACGATTTTCCAATCGGGTGTTTTATACATTTATGATCACACCTCTTCTATACATCGAACGTCAGTAGCAGACACTTTTCGTTTATTAGAACTCTCTCTATATATATATAATAAGAAATTAACATTAGATATTGTCTCAAACGATTTGATTAAAAATTACGCGCTAACGTTGATTTATATGCAAGATGTAAGTGTCTATCTCCTCAATATATCTCCGTCTCTTTTTGTGTATATATATTGGTGCTAAATTTGCGGATATTTTGTGTCTCTATTTTCATGAAGATCATGATATATTGCTAGACAGCAGATGGTATTGAAGAACTTTCCGCAGAGAAGAGTACCAGCGTTTCTAAGTCGATGGAAAAAATTGTTCCAACCAGATCTCGTCAAAGATTAATGAAAATGAAATTCATTGCTATTATTTACTGTTATCTAGAACTGATGTATCTTAGCTCTCGAGCAATGCAGGAAGATGCTCGTTGCAATAGAAACGCCAAGAATGTAGCGAGGCGATGAGTAGGAGTCATGAGGCCGCTCTTTAAGATTCTAGATAGTTAAAAGGTGAAATACTTAAGTGAAGGACTTCTCAGAAGACCTTCTGTTATTCGGAGGTCTCTGAAATGTATTTTTAATATATATACGTCTGTGTGTGTGTGTGTGTTTAATTGTCTGGGCGTACATACATAACTATATGTATGTATGCATATGTACATAGACACATTCATGCATATGTGTACGTGTGAAGGAACGTAGCCTAGTTGTAAGACGGGCGAAATGCCTCCAAGCACTTTGTGTGGTGTGCTTACTGTTCTGACAGCTCGCCGCGTTATATAGACTGTTAATTGGAAATTATTTTATGAATATAACATTCAATATTTAAAAATAATGCTATTCTTAGGGAACTATTGTAGCGAGAGTACAACTCCCTCTGACGAGAATAGACGGGTCCACTACATATAAATAGTAGCAGTCTGACGTAGTCGGCGGTCCGTAGTTTGACCTTCGAAGTCCAGGTACAGTTTACAGTTCGAGATTGTTGGTTCGTAAATGATTATTGGTTCGTAACGTGTTTTAATACTGCTGGTGTTTCTCTTTTGTATTGTTATAACACTATTACAGTGTATTCTTTATCTATCGTCGACAATATGAACCGTACTACGGTATTGGAGGCGGAAGGATATAAAAGAAACATACTAAAATTGTTATTCAAATTAAGGCATCGACCTGCTAAAACGTGTAAGTTAGGAGGAGAACATAGCCGTGTATATTCTGCCTATTTACGCGTACGTCCATGCAAATTTCAACTGTCTCTTTCTGATTCGATAGAATAAAATAGTAGTCCAGTACTGGGTTCGATATAATTGATCCCCCCCCCCCCCCCCGGCAGACTGCCTGCCTTGTACCAAAATTAGAAAGTATTAAAATTAGTTTCTCTTAATATATTCGTATGGGTTCCGCGATATTCGGAAAACCTTATAAAAATTTGGCGGCAAAACATATACGGCAACCAATAAATTCACTCATTTGTTATTTCCTGTTTGAGACATAATTTCTAATGTTAATTTCTTAATCTTGCAAGCCAATGATGAAAAGTATTTTGGCCAGGAAATTTATCACACACGTTTGTTTATTTGTTTGTTTGTTTCTTTCTTTAATTTGAACGCCATAAGAAAATTTGTGCTTTCATTTCTTTTTTGAAACTACGAGGTGTAATCTTAGGTTCTATTTGACTGTTATTTTTAGCAGTTGCAGCAATCATATAGCGGTTCTTTTGTTGGTTTGTGGTTTTAAACGTTTGATAAAGTGCTCAGATTGATTCTTGGATTGATCAGTGAATTTTTCTCTTGAGCAAAACACTACATTTCACCTTGTTTCAGTCTACTCAGCTGTAAATAGATAACCCAGTACGGACTAACCTTTCGATCCAGGAGCATTTTGGCCTTCCTGGGTCGGCAGTAAGGTGGAATCGTTCGAAAGTTGAAACGATGCAAAGCATTTTGTAAACCAGCGATGTAAAAGAATATCTGTAGTGTTGGCGAACATTTGATCACGTCATGTGTACATATCTTTTCTGTCGGCGGGCAGATATACTCCCATTTCTAACAAAGCTGCACACTGTTGTTAAGTATATTGGTATAAACATTCGCATAACACACAATGTGCAACTTTGAGTCTTTTCCACCAAAGTCAAATTAATTTATCATATTACATGATTACACTCACTCACAGAGACAAACGCAAGCACACACAGGCACGTGCATATAAGCACATCAACCTACCCACACAAACACGCCTATATCTGTATACATACAGTCACAAGCGCGCGCGCACGCACACACATACCTACATATAGATAGATAGATTGATAGGTATAGATAGATAGATAGACATATAGATAGATAGATAGATAGATAGATAGATAGATAGATAGATAGATAGATAGATAGATAGATAGATAGATAGATAGATATTAAGTATGCAACATAAAATTCAATTTCTAAACAAGATCACGCAAATAGGCAATGCTATTTACATTGACATATATGGCATGGAATATGGATATACTCACAGGCAGGAGTGTTAGTTTTCTTCGCAGACCTTCGCAATCAATTGGTCTGAAGCTTATATTCAATTCACTTGACGTAAGCAAATTGGAGTTATTTGAGATAAGAAGTTTGTCTATGTATTATAAATTTCCACTCTGGCTGGAAATGAATCCCTCAACTCTTGTATATGTCTAAATTTACATTCAAGAAGAGAATTGTATTACATGTCAGACTCTTGTCATAACACAGTTGGTTAGAATATTACAAATTAAATTTCGCAGAGTTAAATGGTTATTATAATTGAATATGATTTTATGTCTGTTCCAAAAGAGGAATTTCAGTAAGAAACTCATGTAAAGCGCACGCGCATTCAATTAAAGAGCTAATCAGCAATTAGATAAATATTTCTGGAGCCATGCAACTACAACAGACATTTACATTATTATCAGAATATATTTCACATTATTATCAGAATAGTGTACATTTATGTACACTATTATCTTATTACTTGTTACAGTTATTAGACCATGGCCATGCTGGGGCACCCACTTCAAGAATTTTTAGTCTAATGAATCCACCCCAGCTGTTTTTTTAAATCTTTTTAAGCCGGTACTTATTCTATCACTCTCTTTTGCTGATGTGCTAAGTTACGGGGACGTAAACACACCTGTGGTGATGGATGGAAACACCCTTCCCCCACATATACATATATATATACAACGGTCTTCTTTCAGTTTCTGTCAACCAGATCCATATATAGTAAAAGACACTTGCACCTAATATAATAGTGTGTGTGTGTGTAGTCACTGATTCTAGTGGGAGTCTCACAGAATTCTACAATATCCTAATATATAAATTTGAATGAGTTATGAAATCAGAATTTGAATCCTGTCACTACGTTGAAATTGCCCATAAATTTTAATATATTAACTCTTTTAATGTTTTATGTTGAGTTACATTATGTTTCAAATTCTGTGATCATTGTCAACTGACATATGTTAACTTCGAAATGCTGAGGTGTTCGGAAAAATTTATTGCCTACCTAATACATACATTAATGCATACAATCCCTAAACAGGAAGGAAATTATTTTTTTTCTTTTGCAAATTCGTCATGTGATAGTGTCTTTTTTTATCTTCATTTCAATTTCTTTATTAGGATTCAGATTTCTTTCTTACAGTAAGAATTGAAATAATTAATGACAGAAGACATTAATTGCGAGCTCTGTTCAATAAATATCCGGACTAGTGCTATAAAAACAAAACTACAGCACGTACCAATTGGTCATTTAATCTCCTTCAAAGTAGTCTGCACACTTAATCCACCACTCTTTCCATTGATGGAAGCATTCCTGAAACTTGTTTTCTGGCATAATCAGCAGCTACCTCGTCGCATTCTGTTTGATTTCCTCGTCGTCTTGAAATCTTTATCTTTCCAAGTGGGATTTGATTTTTGGAAAGAGGAAATTGTCGCTAGGGTGACAACTGGGGAATATGGTGGCTGTCAAAACTGGAGAATGCTGTGCCTAGCCAAAAACTTTTTCTGAAGCTGCGCTGAATGGGCAGGTGCCTTGTCATGATGCAATTTCCACTCATCGGACACATGCAATTGAGGACTTTTCCCACAAATAGCATCCCACAAACGCTGCAAAACGTCGCGGTAGTATTCCTTGCCTACTGTTCGACCAGGTGGAGCATACTCATGATGAACATTCCCCTTGTAGTCGAACCAAACAGTCAACAGTGTCTTCACATTGTTTCCACTGAGCCTTTATTTCGGTGTCATAGCCATAGACTCACGATTCATCACCCGGTGTGACCGTTTTCAAAAAAGTCTTCCTCTTTCTCGACACAATCAAGGAGATCTTGTACAACTGAAGCACGAATATCATTTTCGTTATCTGAAAGCAGTTTGGCACAAATTTGACAAACATGCTTCTATTACCCAAATTTTCAGTGATAATGGACTGAACGGAACCGTAACCGTAGCTAATTCTACACATCCTCTGATAACTCACGGATGTGTGGCTCATACACTCCTCTTCATACATTTTCTGGACATTTGCGTAGTCTTTGAGCGGGTATCGCCAAGCGTTTGGCCAAATTTGGTGTAGATTCTCTTTTCAAATTTCTGTCATAGTCAATGCGATGATCACATGCTACAAATGTTCCTTCCAATTACTGCTGTAAACAGAAGGGAGCTAGAACACTAAAACTTAGTGCACATGCTCAAAAGATTTCAAGGTCGATCTTTGCCAAGCAGCTCTACTCTGCGTGGTTTAGCTTCGTTAATGCGACGACAGACCGGATACTTATTGATCAGACTACGTATTTCAAATATATGAATGTGCATATAGATATACATTAATACATATATGTGGACATATATATCTACCTGGCTTTCTATCTCTCCATATATATATATATATATATATATATATATATATATATATATATATATATATATATATATATGAAAAAGAGGTTTGAAAATGCAATTTTGAAGATGTTTATTTACTTGACCGGTTTCACTTTTTAGAAAAAGATTGTCAAAAGTACAATGTAAAGCTTTGTATAAGCTTTGTTGTGTTAAGTACTGGTTGTCGCAAAAGTATTAAAATACATATATGCATTCCTTGGTAATAATACGAAGAATCGCTCCTAATCGCTGGTTAAAGATTTCCTTGAATATTCTCTGACACCGGTATAAATAACTCTTTTAATTTCAATCGTTCAATCATTCCCTATACATCATATGTATATATATATATATATATATATATATATATATATATATATATATATATATATATATATATATATATATATATATATATATATATGTATGTATGTATGTATGTGTACCTATGTATGTAAATGTCTAAAAGATTAAACATTTTGTCGTACAAATGACAAATTGTATATAAGCATTATAATCCGATAGAGTTACATGAAACCAGGTTACTGATGATGTCGAGACGTGGAAAAGAAAAAAAAACTTCAATAGTGTGCCAGACAAAATCGAATGCTATATTCCAAAAATATCAATACCAAAAGTGTGAGAAAGGATAGAAAGAAACAAAGTGATTAAGTTTAAATATCAGTAATAAAACATGAAAACGGTGAGAAAATTTTAAGTTTTAATTGCCTCAGACTAATATGGCAGTTCACTTGATTCACAAAAAGTAGTGTTTGAAATGGGCGGAAGAAGGTAACAAGAAAAAGAAAAGACGAACGCAAGATGCAAACAAAAATAAAGTAAAAGAAAAGAAAATGAATGGCTAAAATACAAAGACAGACTGAAGAAAATGAAAGTGGAAAGACATGACTAAAATAAAAATGAAATTCGCAATCAATGAAAACTGAACGACAGTAAAGAAATGAAAGAAAGTGATGGAAGAGGAATAAGAGAATTAAAATATTTGTATAGAAAGAGAAGGCCAAGTCAAAGGAAGTAAAACAAAATAAATAATTAAAAGAGTGAGGAATGATTTTAAAAAAATAGAAAAATATATTTAAAAAAATGCTGTTATGTGACTTCTGGCTAAAACGTTTTGTTTTCGGAAAACGAGTACAATGTAAAATAGATATTGTATTCGAAAACTTATTATCTAGCAAAGACAGTTATATTTTTGTAGTTAAATAATGACAATTGAAATTATTTCAATAAGCCGACAGAGTATTCGAAATAGACCAGGATATATATTCCTCTCTGCTGTAAGTGTAAATCCTAAAATTTTCGGGGGTGCGGATAGTCGATTTCATCGACACCAGTGCTCAACCGGTACTTGTTTTATAGACGCCGAAGTAATAAAATGCAAAGTTCACCTTGGTGTAATTTGGGATCTTTACCCTTTGAACGGCACATCGAGAAATTATTTTTTTGTAACTAAACACATTCAAACTTCGGACACTTGTAGAATGTGTCATACAAAACATCTTTTACTCTTAGTGCTGTTGAGAAAAGTTCGTATTTTAAAAGTTATTTCGTGTTAAAGTTGTCGTATTTCGGTAATTTCAACCAATCAATGATGTCTATTGAGGTGAAAACAATCAGTGCTGTTGTTTGTCAACAACAACTTCTAGCGGTGTATATTTCGTTTGTCACTGTTATTTATGACATATTTCATCTCAGTTACGATTGTATTAATAAACGAGTGTATCTGAAGCATGTTTACTTCATGGCACCACCACAATCGTTCGTGCATTTCTACTGCTCTTAGTTTTTTTCCTGTTTTTCAGCTATTATTTTTGGAAAGACATTTCCCCCACTCCAATTTCTTCATGTTTCACATTTTTCCGTAACTTTAATCCTAAAATCCCAACCCTAACCGTAACCCTAACCGTAACCCTAAAACCTTAACCCCAACCCTAACCCTAAAACCCTAACCCTAAAACCCTAACCCTTAAACCCTAACCCTAACCCTAAAACCCTAACCCTAACCTTAACCCTAAAACCCTAACCTACAACCAAAACCCTAGCCTAGTCCTAAAACCCTAAAACCGCAACCCTAACTCTAAAACCCTATCCCTAACCCTAACACCCTAACTCTGACCTTAAAACCCTAACTCTAACCCTAACTCTAACTCTAAAACCCGAACCCTAACCCTAAAACCCTAATCCTAACTCTAAAACCTTATTCCTAACCCTAAAACCCTAACCCTAAACCTAACTCTAAAACCCGAAACCTAACCCAAAATCCCTAAAGCTATAACCAGTACAAACGCACGAACGATGTCATAAATAACAGTGACGAACGAAATATACACCGCCGATAGTTGTTTTTGACAAACAACGGCAGTAATTTTATTCAGCCGGTTGGTTGAAATTACCGAAATACTACAACTTTAACACGAAATGACTTTGGAAATATAAACTTTTCTCAACAGCACTAAGAGTAAAAGATGTTTTATATGACACATTCTACCAGTGTCCGAAGTTTGAAAGTGTTTAGTTACAAAAAATTAATTTCTCGATGTGCCGTTCAAAAGGAAAAAGATCCGTAATTTGATCTGCGAACTTAAAGACAGACGCAATGCAGCCAAACAGTGTACCCGGCATGCTAACGATTCTGCTAGCTTGCCGCCTCGGAACAGACCAAAAAATATTCAAAGCACTATCACTGGTTTTAATTCTATTCTATCCAAAAAAGCCTTTCGAGTACATTCTATACATGATTTAATTGTAAGATATTATATCATAATTTTGTTTAGAATAATCATTCGTTTCTATTTTGGCAGTAAAAATTATATGTGTGCGAGTAAAATGATTCCAGAAAAAAATAAAACTCTTAATATCTGGTCGGATATTCAACTTAATGAATTGTTTATGGCACAGGATTTTTTTATCTCTATAAAAAAGTCAAAGATTTGGATTTGCACACTATTCCGCCTAATAATCTACTGAGGTTAATTGTTTTATGAGATCTTTGTAAAAGCGACTCCGTACTTAAAGCTTATCTATGCTTGTTAATAATTGGATTTCAATTTCAATAATGCATAGTTAAAATTATTTACATAACACTGGACTGCATTGTTTTTAACCAACGTATTTTTAATAATTGCTTCTATCCTTTAAGTCTTTCGGGATCTCAACAAAGACTGATGAGACCGGTACTGGTGCCATGTGAACGAGAACTAGCCGTTATATGGTTGAGTGGTCGGTGACAAACTGTCGCCCAGCACACACACACACACACACGCACACAGACACACACACACACACACACACACACTCACACACACACAGACATACACAATTTAGTAGCTAGAAATTTTTGTGAGCAGAGTGACGAGACACCTAGTAGGAGCGAAAACAAGACTTGTCAATGAATGGACGAACGCCTTTCAGGTCAACGGACATACATGTAAGGAAGTCAGTGGCAAAATACCCCACGATTTCTTGGTGGACATTCTAAGGTAGTTTGTTAGTACGAAGTAACGGTAGATGCTTTCATTGGATGGGAGAACACGTGCTGGATGGAGAAATACGCTAGTGCGCAAAAATCAATGTGCTGAAGCGTACAATACATAATGACGACGATATAGTGATCGTTCGTATGTGTATCCTAAATGTAAAATATTCAACACGTTAAATTTCACCCACCATTATAGGATTTCGTTTGTGTAACAAATATATAAAAAAAAGCGTTGCTCTCATTGAAAACGCACGTGGACACATCTAGCCAATTCCATCTTTACTATCATTTGTGTAAAAAATATTTCTATACCAAAAATGTTAATACCTGAGTGCATCACGATTGAATCTGTGTTAGCTAAATGAGAATTTTCCAGTATTACTTTTAATAATATCTATTTCGTAACCAATCTAATGTTGAGAAGCTATTACTGGAAAGAGGAATATGTTAAGCTTTTCTATATCTAACAATCATGTAGTCAATGGTCAAACTGAGAACATACACATCTATTCAGTCGGGTTTCATTGATATGTATTCATATATTCAGATATACTAGAAAAAATATCTAAATGGTGCTAAATAAGTTAATCAAGGTTGGGTTCTAGGAATTCCAATCTTATCTAGTTCTTATCTAATTAGTGATAGTAATATATTTCACTTGTACAATAAATACGTGATAGCTGGTGTTGTGCATTATTTATAGATGCTAGCGATTCTCTTGGATAAATAAACCGTTTTATCTAAGCTGCAAAGATTTTCAGTCCCATCGTATGAAGTATATACACAACCTGATTAGAGTAGCTATTCAGGATTTTGAAGTCCGATTTATGATTTGCGCAATTTAACTTTGCTAAAGCACTTAAGTGGATACTTTCTGATTAAGTTAAGTTTTACTTTTTAGATGTTTACTTCTCTGTCTACAATTTTTCTTTCTATCGCTACTAATACCAAGTCTTTTAGTACTAGTAGTCATATTAGCATTGTCCAAGATGGTGAGCTGGCAGAATCGTTAGCACATCGGACAAGATGCTTTGCGGCATTTCTTCGAATTCAAATTCTACTGTGGTTGACTTTTTTTTCTTTCACCATTCCAAAGTTGATAAAACAATCGACTTACTCCCTTTCCTGAAATTACTGTCATTTCGACCAAATTTGAAACCGATATCATGTTATATTTAGAATGGTGAGGTGGCAGAATCATTAACATACCGGGCAAAATGTTTCGCAGCCTTGCGCCAGTCTGTTCCTTTTTAGTTCAAATTGCACCGAGGTTGTTTTGCCTTTCATCCTGTTGAGGGTGTTACAATAAGGACCAGCTGATCAATGGGGTCTTATGTAATCGACTTACATGCACCCCCAAAATTGCTGTCCTTGTGCAAAATTGACACAAAATTGTGTCCTTCTCCATTGGTTTGAAACCAATGTTATATTTATAGCTGGCGAGTTTACAG
>NC_142932.1:53812764-53820264 GCF_046866305.1 Octopus bimaculoides | reverse complement strand
CATAACACTCAGCTTCGCATGCGCCTATGTTAGTATATATATAGAGAGATTTAACCTGAAGAGTCTAAAAGTGCTTCGTTACAAATGAGTCCTGGTTAAATATTGTGTGTCGGTGAAACGACGATCAAACGCTATTATGAATGCTACTTATACTTTCTGTTGTTTACTTATATCTTTACATTATTGCTTACTTAATAATAATGATTGCAAATCTTGGCACAGGGACATACTTATAACAATACTATATTATCTCATAAATAATGTATTGTATCTTATATTATTGCGTCTAATAACATTTATGTATGATAATAATATTTTGTTGTATAGAGAGGTAAGATATTAAATAATCAATATACCTATGCTACTTTGCATTGCTGTCATTGTATCAATTAACTTTTATTTTATTTCACTTACCTGTTTATTCGTATTTCTGGTACATAACTGTGTATATATGTTTTTTTTTCTTTTTTTATGTTAAATGTTTAATGTGTAATGCCTTTTCAGTTTTATTTCAATTATGATGTCGATTGTGCAGCGTGTGTGCGCTACGCTGTGTAACCTCTCTATAAACATGGGTAACTATATATATATATATATATATATATATATATATATATATATATATATATATATATATATATATATACATATTTATATGTATGTGTGTATATATATATATACACATATATATGTGTATGTATATATATGTATATATATATATATCTATCTACCTATCTCTCTTTCTATCTCTCTCTCTCTCTCTCTCTTTCTGTATATGTATATATATATATATATATATATATATATATATATATATATATATATATATATATATATATATATATATATAGGATGGATCCCTTACCCCTATGAACAAGCAGGCTGATAAGGATAGGGAAGCTGAAGAAGCAACAACCAAAAGTCTCTCTGTGCCAACGGTCCTACAAAGGAATGGAGTCCTCAACCTATTGGAAACCAGAGGAACGCAAGTGCTACCACCAGAAAAGGAAGGAAAGAACACGAGAACAACCATAAAGAATGAAGGGCAGAAAAGGAAAAGATGAAATACCAAATACCGAAATCCCAAACCACCAAACAAACAACAGAAAACTCAAATATGGAGATTCCAATGGAATCCGAAACCCTAGAGGAGAGAAGTAATTTGGAGTGAAGCCAGGGATATGCAAATTTTACCTGCAAGGCAAATGTTGGCACGGTTAAGTCGGAGCAAACTGCCTGTTTGTTTACCCGAGACACCGCCAAAACTACAGGGGCCTTAAGAAGAAAGGCTTCCCTGGGGAAGGGTACCAATTGTCTCCAAATAAAAAAGTATACAAATGCAGTGCTCTCTTCAGATGTCATGCCCAAGGCGGCAGCTTGCATGAGTATTGTGCATGACGCGAAAAGAATGTGCAGCAGCTGCCCTGACTACATCAAACGCAAACAAGGAACCTTACCCACCACTGTGCAAGACCACCACAATCAATAGACACAGGATGGCCTGCCCTAATGCCTGCACAGTCGTCACGCCAATATCTTTACTAAATACTGGGCGCCCTCTTGGATTACAACAACAAAAGCAACATTTCTTTTTCCTGAGATATCTTACTACATGCAATCAATCACTATGCATAGCACTTGTAGAAACTTATCTGAGCCCTGATATTGAGGATGCAGAAATACACGTAACAAGAAAAATATATACCACACTGCAAACAGACAGAAGAGAAAGAAGCCATGGTGGAGTTGCGGTATACATACGTGAAAACCTTACACCCCAGGTGTTACTGTAATACTCAAATTCAGTTTGTGACACTCTAACTGTATACATAAGACAACAAAATATAATCATTTGCAATACATATCGCCCACTGGATGTTGCAAACCACATAAGCAAGTTTGAATATTGCCTCACAAGAATTAAAGAAATACTCATGAAACTGGAACAACATGTGAGCGTATTTCTTTTGGGTGATTTCAACTTCCCCAATGTTAAATGGCCCGAAGACCTCATGCTCTCAGGAATGACTCATTGCAAACAAGCACAGGTGGAGTCCCAGCTCAAACTCAACTGTGCCCTATTCATGAGGTTGTGCTCAACCAAATATGGCGAATTACATTTAGGTTCCCTGCCTTACAAACAATATGGACATCGTTTGTGATGTGAAATTGACGCCGTCATTAGTTTCGGATCACAACATAAAAGAGCTGTCTATGTATGCACCAAAAGTAGCCAGAGTCATACGGCCTAAATCTCTCCAATCTGAACTTCCACAAAGCAAACCGGAAATCGATTCAAAAAGAGATCCGCAGACAGGACTGGCCTAAATGTCTCCCCACACCAAACATTGGCATGAAACTGGAATATTTTTTCATGTTTGCTATACAAACCATATGCCAGACATATGTCCCAGAGCATAAGTCCAACACAAAAAGGAACAAGGTTCCAAGGAGGGTAAGTTCCTCATGAGACGACGGAGGAAGATTGCAATTCGCTTCAACCAACATTCCAACAGTGATGGAGATTGAATAAAAGCCTGCAACAATACTATATGAGGGAGAGAGTAGACAAAGAAGCTCTGTTTATAAAAGTCAAACCCAGTGGCCTTCTTTCATTATGCCAAAGAAACATCCTCAGTACGCTGCACAATAGGACCCCTCTTCCAAAAGATTGGCTTCCTCACAGGTAACCCAAGCAGGATCAGTGAGGTGCTGAATAACCAGTTCAAAAGTGTCTTTACAAGCCTTTTGGAAGGCAGACAAAGGAACGAGCCAGTGAATTTCTTTGCCACCTCACCTATAACCATTGAGGCAGTTACGATGGATTACATCAACATTAGTGAAGAATAAATACTACTAGCCATCGATGAGGTGGACGCAAACGCAACTGCTGATCCTGATGGTTTCCCAGCGATCCGCCTCCAACTGCATAAGGAAAACCCCTATAGATTCTCTTCAAGGGTTTTCTTGTAAATGGCAGGCTGCCAAGGAATCTGAAGGAGAGAATAATATGCCCAAACTATAAAGGAGGAACCAGAGAAGATGAGAAAGACTATAGGCCTATCTCTCTGACTTTTCACGTCAGCAAGGTAATGGAATGGATAGGCAGAGGGAAACTAATCGCATTCCTTGAAGAAAACGACTTGCTGAGTTATACCCAGCATGGCTTTCGACCAGGTAGGAGCTGTCAGACCTAGCTCTTACAAAACTATGACTGGGTGTTGAGGCCGTAACTCAACAACTCAAATTTGGACGTAATATAACTTGACTTTGCAAAACCTTTTGATAAACTGGATCATGGTATGATATGTCACAAACTGCGTGATCTCGGCATAGCTGGAAAACTTGGAGAGTGGTTACATGACTTTCTAAAAGACAGAAGTCTAGGTTGTAGTGGCAAATGGAGCGACCTCAAAGAAAACAGAAATAGTGAGTTGTGTTCCACAGGGCACACTCTTGGGACTACTGCTTTTCATAGTGGCACTCTTAGATATGCCCTCAGCTACCCGGATAGTCACCCATGCTAGCTACGGAGACGATAAGAAAGTCTCGCACAAAATACAGATCCCCCAGCGATGTTGCACACCTTCAGCAGGGATTGGACTCAATTTACAGATGGGCGGAGGACAATAATGTGCAATTTAATGCTGAAAAATTCCAAGCCCTGCACTACCAGCGTCGAAAACTGAATATAAAACTTATAGGGGATTACAATCCCAGAACCTATATCAGTGTGAGACCTGGGTATCGACATGAGTTATGATGCCTCTTTCCAAGTGCACATTACCAGAATCGCGACAAAGAGCAGACGACTGACTGGCTGGCTGGATTCTAAGAACGTTCAGAAACAGAGAGCAGGAAACTATCATGATGGTCCTCGGGAGGACATTCGTCCTTAGCCGCCTGTATTATTTCTTCCATCTAAGGTCACGCAACAGTGTAAAATTAACAGCAGACCTTGAAGCAATCCAGCGAAGCTTCACAAATGAGATCGTCTCATTGCAACAGCCATTCATAGTGCTGTAAGATCTGGGTTAGGCAGCGCCTACCTGGTCGAAAGTCATGCTGGGTATCACTCAGCAAGTCGTTTTCTTCAAGGAATGCGATTAGTTTCCCTCTGACGATCTATTCCATGACTTCGCTGATGTGAGAAGTCGGGAATGGTATGCAGTAATATATATCTGGAAGATCCTGGAAGTTAATGCAACAGCTTGGGTTTCCGAAGCCCACAGCTTCTTCATATTCTCCCAAAGAGACACAGTGGATTTAGGTGGTTTCAAATCGAAACTGGAATTCTTCCTCTCGAGAGCCACAGATGAACCTCCCTCGCGGCATGAGATGCAAATGAGGTTAGCGACTTAAAAAAAAAAATTATTCATCAAATGCCACATATTAGGAAGCTCTCAATAATAGCAGTGTAGCAAAACGGCGTTGCTCCAGCATGACCACATCTTTGAGCTGAAACTAAAAAAGTAAAAAATATATATATAATATATGCACTTATATCTATCCCTGTATCTCTCTCAAACTCTATGTATGTATGTATGTATGTATGTATGTATGTATGTATGTATGTATATATATATATATATATATATATATATATATATATATATATATATATATATGTATATGTATATATGGGTGTAGATGACTGGAGTAAGTAATTATATTTGTGCCTACGCACGGGTTGATTGCTGATGTCTATTTGCGTAAGTTAAATGTTTATTATTATGCATTTCTGTATATATTGTGTACATATTTGTTTATATTTCTAATGTACAAAACTGTGCAAATGTATATTTCTTTTCTTTTATTAGTGCAAATGGACACATATTTAGTCTCTGTTTATGTGTGTATGTGGATTTAGCTGATTATAAACGATGTTAGACGTTGTTATATGAAAGAATATGATTGCGTATTCATGTCTGAGCATGTGCGTATTCAGTTCATATCTAGTTACTCTATATATGTTTATTTGGCATTGTAAATCTATATTTGGACGTCATTTAGTGTGTGTTAACGTTGGGAATTACTACAGTGCTGAAGCCTCATGTCTACCATAGATGTTGCATTTTGCTATGACAGAAATCAATTTGATTTTATCCCTTATGAACATTTTACGTCTTAATGGATTTCATATAGTTGTAATTTGATCACTCGAAACTGGATGTATCATGTCATATCAACAAGACGTAATTTTCATGCGTCAGACTTCATCTTGCAGATTATTGCTTACATTTCACTTAACTTCTGTCTTTTATAATTCTTCATAAATTCTTTTAATCCTATTTATGTTAGCTGCATACGTTAATTTGGCTACATGATTCTGAAAGACAACCTTTAACCTTTCTTTTATTTTATTCCCATTCTTAGTTTTAGCATTTGTTTACATATGATTCCGAGATATAGAAGGACAATATTTTTTGAGATGTTATCATATTTCGATAACTGTATCTGATGAAATCATTTTGTATATAAACATAGTTTCGTAAATATTATGTTATATAATATATATGGAGAGATTCAGTTCTTTCAGTTATTTCAAAGTTATACACACACACAAGCGGACACCCCACCTCAACACACACTGACGTATATTTATATGCATATCATTTTATTTTATACATACATGTATATGAATATATATAAATTTATGTATATATAAATATATATATAAACGTACAAATATATGTGTGTATGTGTATGCATATATGCCTATATATTTATATATGCAAGTATTCAAATAAAAACATACAAATATGTATAATATAATATGGATCTTTATCATTACATTTTATATAAATCTATATATATATATGTGTGTGGGGGGGGTGCGTGTGTGTGTGAGTTTGTATATGTATATATACATGAAATCCTGTTGCAATAATTGGCTCTACAAAATTACGCGAGTTTTCTACGTTAAGCAAAACGCAAGATGTTCTAAGAGAAAGAAGTTGTCAGCTTCCTTGACTAACCTTCCATGATGATGTGAATATTACACCCGCAAATGTATCAAACTTTCACGGAACGCGTATTGAAGATTTTCATATAGCTATGGTTATCGTGGAAATGCTTATCTATAAGCCTTCTCTATATTAACCCTAGTTTCAATTAGAACGGTGTAGCAGATCACATAATGTTCATCAATTTTATGTTTTGTTCGAGTCTAAGTGTGAAGTAGGTGTTCTTATAGAGAAGTGTATAGTAAGTTCATTTATAGTAGATGAATAGCTGGTGTGATTTTCAAAGAATATTACGACTAAAGACTGAGCGGAGGTTTTACATAAAATTATCTAGTATGTGACCATCCCAACCGTCTCAGGAAATGGATTATTAGAATAGCTAGAATCAATATCCCTACTAGATTACTCCTGTTAACAGAGTCATTATAAAACGGTCAATATGTGAAACCTGATAACATAAGAAGGTCTTATACGCATGGATATATACATATATATACATATGCATATACATATATAATATATATATATATGTATATATAATTAATAAGTCTAAGAGTAGCAAAAAGTTAAGAAATTTAATTTACTACCAGTGGTGTAGCGAGAAAAAAATTAGTCAACAGACTATATATTATTCATGTAAAATACAGTGTACATTTAATACACGTTAGAGATACCCATAAAAGGACATCTGACCCGCTAGAAAGAGCAGCCAAAGCTCTACACCACAAAATAGGGATAATTTCGAAAAGGAATGACAAATAAAAACATTTACCATCTATATATATGGATATAATAATCGATTCCTTTACTATTTCTGTCTCCGATGAAGGGAAGTACTGGATCTTCCCAGAAACAGCTGTAAGACTTTATCCATAAAAAAAAATTTCCAACCTTACCATTGCTCTCTTTATCCTTTTATATATTTACATATACATATACATATATACATATATATATATATATATATATATATGTGTGTGTGTGTGTGTGTGTGTGTGTGTGTGTGTGTGTGTGTGTGTGTGTGTGTGTATGTGTGTGTGTGTGTGTGTGTACTGTTGTATCTGGGGAGAGTCATTCTCTTTTAGTGCCTTATAATTTAACATGTTCACCGGTAAAATTTCCACTCATTTACTTATTTATTTTTCTAAAATTTACGTTGTGTCTTGCAACCTTTTCAATAGTCAACAACTATCGAACAGGTTGCAAGACACAACGAAAATTTGACAGAGAATAGGAAAACAAAAATAGTGTTAATTGAGAAAGATCATAGATATAGCAGGCCCAGCTGACAACAAGGTATGCGATAAGTGAGTAAGAAAAGTCGATAGATATAAGGGGTTAGCTTGGGCGGTTAAACAGTTGTGGTCACTGAAAAAGGTGGTAGTAATACCAATAACTGTCGGAGCGCTGGGAACCGTGAATACAAATCTCGAGAAGTACATGGAACAGATAGGGGCAGTAATAAGTGTGGGGCACTTGCAGGAAACTGCACTGCTTGGGACCGTCCGAATACTCCGGATGATGTTCGAAAAAT
>NC_142932.1:53790264-53807764 GCF_046866305.1 Octopus bimaculoides | reverse complement strand
AATGGGGTTGGGATAGCGGGGCCAGAGGGGCTACTCAAAAATGGAAGTACGATGAAATGAAAGGAAGAGATACACTTATAGATGCCCCAGCAAGAGAAAGGGTTAGAAACCTGAAGGTTGGATTGCGGCAGAGGAAAACTACTGAAGTAGGAATAACTGTACAGAGAGATAGCCGGAGAGGGAGAAATGGAGGGGTATGTTCGTAGCTATACCAAGGGTTAACTTGTACTAAATGGTTCTGGTGATGATGAAGTATGGGGAGATGGGGAAAAATTGTGTGACGGTATTGTAGTGGCATAGGAGCCTGTGTTATGTAAGAAGGAATATGCGAAGGAAATCGACGGAGAAAGAAATACATATAGCAAAGGAGGGATAAGCTCACCAGATAGATAGTTTCTACGAAAAGATCTTAAGTGCTATCTTAAGCTTAAACTCGTACTTTTCTTTCTTAATACGGAAGTAATATTTTCATCAAAGTTCCTTATAAACAGGGCAGTGTGTTTTGCCCTACACTTAAAAGAATAATCCCTTTTGCGTAACAGAAACGAAACACGAGTCGTATGAATTGCACATTGCTTACTAGACCGACCCTTGAGAAATCAGTGCTTGTAGCGACACCTTCCCTAGCTAGAAAACAAGCTGCCACTTCATATTCTTCGCGATTAATTTCAACAGCACGCTGAGATCCACTTCAACTATCACTCTAAACTAGATTCATTGTTCTATTTCCAGGGATACCAAGCCATCCAGCTGTAATTGCAAGTCGTTTAGAAATTCATGGAGAAACTCAACCTCGAAATATTCTTCCCCGCTCCCTCTCCATACAGAATTCTGTTCGGCCTGCAACCTTGCTTGCAAAAACCGTTTACATTTTTATTATTCTAAGAAAATGCATTACGTTTCATCTTATAGGTATAATTTCAAACATCGAACCCAGCGTATCAAACTATCAGTAGTTTTCTTGCACCAGAGGCATCCAAACCGACACGTCCACCTGTGACCCATTTTGATCATTTCAGATATCTTAATTATCCTTGATTCGGGATCTCAGGCAGCTCAGCCACATTTTGGTCACTTATTCTCACTTGAATATACAGCACACCTTCCAAAATCTGAGCTATAAAAGAGTTTGATACTGCAGGCCCCGTTTTGGATATAGGAAGTCTAATCATTTGTTCGCCTTTTGTAATAATACCAAGCAATCCTGAAATTTTGAGACTAATAAATTAATACGCCTAGTCAGTCGCTCTCCTTCCTATATCTGTTAGCATTTTCACTTCATTCTTTACAAATTCAAAATACGTTCTCTCTGGAAAATGGGCTGTAAATGGTTTTGTATACGCTTGAGTGTGTCGAAACGTCTAGGCAGAATAGAGGCAGCTGACGAAGGATTAATTCCAGGTGGCTATCTGTTTCCTATGTGTTCGTTCTGTTGTCAGTAGTTTATTGTTCTAACGTTCTGTACCCTGATATGCATCTATATACACATGTAGATGTAAGTATGTACATATATGTGTGTATACATGCATATATATTCTTTGTATTATATATATATATATATATATATATATATATATATATATATATATATATATATATATATATATACGTGTGCGTGTATACTGACACTCACACACACACACACAAACACAAATTCAAACACACATACGCATATATATATATATATATGCCCTAAATTCCCTTTATTATAAATGAATTCAGGCGTTGTCGGCACACCTCTCAGAAAATAAAAATATTGATAATCATCTGTGTGAATTCCAATGTTTCAACGTGCT
This sequence comes from Octopus bimaculoides, assembly GCF_046866305.1. Classification (NCBI taxonomy): domain Eukaryota; kingdom Metazoa; phylum Mollusca; class Cephalopoda; order Octopoda; family Octopodidae; genus Octopus; species Octopus bimaculoides. The sequence continues at coordinate 53,805,968 of NC_142932.1, read as the reverse complement.
TCAGAATGATTTTTCTATCATCTAAACTATCAAGTGTCTTAAATTGGCATCACTAAACAATATATGTCCACAAAAGAAATGTATGTTGAATTAACGTTCAATGTCTCTTTCCAGCACTTATAACGCATTGTTATAGTTATTCAGCATCTGTAATTACATATGGTTATTACGCATTGTAACTTTTGAACACTTACACTTTGAAAGTAAAATTTTTATGAATCCTGTCTGACAAGGCTATGAACAGAAACTGAACATGAAATTAATATGTATTTTTTGAAATTTTAGTTTTGTTATCACAGCTTATGGCTTCATCTCCACACCTCTAAAAATAAGAATGTCAAAAGAAAATTTCAACACAAGTGGACAAATAACGTCTTTGAAGTAAAAAAACCCAAAAAACAGAAAGAAACAGACCATCGTGTTTACTATGCAATGGATACCATTTCGCTTTCAGAATATTTAATTTTAAAAAACATTACGATTCAAAACATTAGGAATATGCACATTTATCAGAGATATTGCAAAGCAAATATATTGAAGCCCTCGAGAAACACATAGATTGCCTAAACAAGCTCTCTTCTAAAGAGCAGACAATACTCGAATGAATAGTACATGCATGCTGTCTTGTTAGTGAAAACACATTAGAAATATTTTTGCTAGCGGTGAATTTGTTACAGAATATGTTTTGACTGTGGCTAAAATTTTATGCCCGGACAAGTAAAATATGTTTGACGTAATCAGTTTTGAAGGATGTAGCAAGACATGTTTAAGGAATTGGAGCAAATATCTAGCGGGGAAATGTCAGAAAAAATAAATGATTGTTTTTTCCTCACAGGCTAACAGCGAATGATAGGATTTATCCTAGGCAGCTAAACTAGCAATTTCCATACGTGGTATTGATAAATCATTTCATACCACAGAAGAATTATTTGCTGTTCAAAGTATGAAAGAAGTTCCCGTTATGGAATATAACATCTATGCAAAATTGAAGAAAACAGCAACGAATTTGAATCTCCCGCTTGAAAGGCATGTCAATATAAAAGAGTACACGGAGACTCAGCAATGTCTGGGCCTATTTGTGTAAGCTTTCTATATAGATTAAAATACGAATTTCTTTCTTTGACTTTAAGAAACTGTGACTTTGCAAGTAGTCATTGCATCAAGAAAACCTGTAAAATCTGAATATATTATGCGAGTAGTTTTATAAATAGTCGCTAGTGTAAATACTCATGAAAATTGAATCCAAGATTGGAGATCTAGTTTACTACAGAGCAGTTTGCTAATTAAAAGTGAAAATGTTTCAGCGATTATATACTCACAGTGAATAGGTATGCGCGTTTTTTAGAAATGAATGGCAAATTCCTCTGCGAGCTAACAGATGATAACTAAATACATGACATTGTATTTCGCTTTGATATCGCTATCCAAGTAAAGGATCTTAACTTAAGATTACAAAAGTAAAATCTGCTGATAAATGCGATGTATTGGCATGCCAAAAGTTTTGGAAACGGATCTCATGCTTAGAAGAATCAACTCAGGTGTGGTGACACTTTCTATTTCCCCACACTAGCTAACCATAGCGAGAGTGGATTCAATGGTTTGTGCTCTGGAGTTTAATGAGCAGAAAAAAAGAGCTGAACAACAGATATAAATGGGTTCAAAGCTAGAGAAGATCATTTTCTATATTTTTGGAAATCTATATACCGTTGATGCTGAAAAATAATATGGCAGGAACTACTATTTGAAATAACTGAGCTTCACCAAATATTTTTTGCAGTTTTATGGATCTCTTCCTGAAAAAGCGATACCAAAATATAATGTAATTCGTTAAAAGCTATGCTACATTATTTGGTAATACATATAAATAAAATAAAAAAACTTTTTTGAAATGACAAAAATACAGTCGAGGTCAAAATTTATAGATACCCATCAAAATTGAAATCTATGAGCGCCAAAATGAGAAATATTTGTAAATATTGACAAAGATATTCTTTTTAAAGTTACAACACTCTCTCAGGAAGATTTGCAAGTAAGTTATTTCTATTTACGTCAACAACAAACGGATGTACAACGCTGCTTGTTTGTATATTATTGGACAATACTTTATTTTTGTATATGGTCTTGTTGGATTATTTTCTTAGCTTTGCTTAGCTCTTGCACAATATTTCGTTCGTTATAAGACGGCGAGTTGGCACAAGCGTTACACGCCGGGCGAATTGCTGAGCGTTATTTCGTCTGTCTTTATTTTCGTAGTTCAAATTCTGACGAGGTCGACTTTGCCTTTCGGGATCGATAAATTAAGTACCAGTTGCGTACTGGAGTTGATCTAATCGACTGGCCTCCAAACAATGAAATTAATTAACAGTCAAATTAAAAACGCTTAGTAAAATATTGACATACGCATTATGAAAATATTCAATGTTTTCCTCAGTGCTGGGATGAAACGATATTCATATTTCATAGTTAGTTGATTTGCAGGTACGTATTTTCCTTTAATAATACCGTAATGTATCACTGCAATAGAGTGTGATAATAGCGCTATCATCAGTGATAATGAAAACATGATTGATCCAAAAGGAAACTTTACCCATTTCTGAAGCACTCACCTATGCGTATGGACTTATCTGGTGAAAATGGCTACAGTTCATTAAACGGTAAATTATTTTAATTTTCTTTCTAGTCATGTGGCTAACTTTCTGTCCAGAAATGTCTCATTCAGACCTATACTCGAAAAGTTTGCCAATTTCTCGAACACACTTTATTCGATAGATTTCTACTCTTTTTCAGTTCAAAACAGTTCACTCACCAGCCTCGGCTGGAGCAGCGAGATTTAACCGGTACTCTGCCTAACAACTTATTCCATAATGCGACTCCTGAGCTACATAATTCTCTTGATTTTCTCCGATCTCTGACAACAACACATTCTGTACCTCCCAAGTTCATTTTTTTTACCTCTTCCGCGGTTTCGGCACCTTGGTGTCCTGACCCAATGTTCTCATACTCCTAAAGGAAAACCAATACACACAACGGGAGACAAGTACGGGAGAAATTACAAAAAGAAGACTAGCTCCTCCTCAGTTGTCGACTGTTTATTACTACGTGTTTCGTGCTTTTAGCGACAACAGGAAAACTTCATGAGACAGCAGAATCCAGAAATTAAAAAAAAGATAAAACTTGTGAAGAGTTAGGGCTTCGAACAAACAGACGACGTGAGAGTGGATGGACGGAAACGATTGCAGAAGATAGACGTTTAGGGCCGTTAGCCCAAGACGAATTTTAATGGGTAACACTTGGAAGAAATTTTGAAAGGATATAGAATAAATAGAAGATATCGTGAGACTATGCTATTATGTTAATTAATAATGTGTTAAATGTGTAAATTAGCGTTCTCCTTGATGATTTGTTTATTTACCTCAAGGACTCCAGTGACGTTTATTAAATGTTCGTTATAGAGCTATATGCATGAAAAAGTATAGAACTATATTATCGACCTCAGATTTGAGAACGAAACACTCATAACTTTTTTTTCTTTTAAGACTTTATTGAATGAGATTGATTTCATGAAATTCCTCGAATTGAGCTCTATCATTTATACTTAATTGAAATATAGTTTGTTTGTTTCTTTTAAACAGTTAGTTATACTTAAATCCAATTTTTGTCTCATATTTTTTCATGATATATTACCTCACAACTTTTTTTGATGCTTTTTTTATACTTTTATGTTGCATGGGAACAACACTATGAAACATGTTTTTTTCTATCATTGAAGCTAAGATAAATATATCTTGCTTTTAAAATAAAAACGTTATTTAGATCTAAACTTGATTGGTGGCGTTACTTACTCGCCTATAACGTGCTAAAATATAATATATGGATATATATAATATATATATGTATATGTGTTTGTTGTGTGTGAGTGTGTGTGTGTATGTGTGAATGTGTGTGTCTATAGGTGTGTGTAGGCGTGTGCGTGTGTGTATATATGTGCGGGTATGTGGGTATCTCTGGTTATGGACTCTAGTATGTATGTGCGGGTATGTGGGTATCTCTGGTTATGGACTCTAGTATGTAATGCTATTTCTAATCATAGTTAGGACTGATTAATTCATCGACGGATGGCACCATGAAAGAAAGTATTGAATGTAGATGAAATATTCAGTGTTCAATATAAAGGATCAAATATATAAATATATAAATATAAATATATAAAGGCGACTCGAGTTTCAGGGCTATTTCCCTTCGTCATGGCCGGTATGACAGACTTTAACAGACTACCGGCAATGACGAAGGGAAATAGCCCTGAAACTCGAGTCGCCTTTATATATTTATATTTATATATTTATATATTTGATCCTTTATATTGAACACTGAATATTTCATCTACATTCGATACTTTTTTTCATGGTTCCATCCATTTTTATTTCATTTTATTTTATATTGTATATTGTATATTATATTATATATTGTATATTCCATTTTCTATACCCCACATTAGTTCTGCAGGAATATAAATAAAACATAAAAAACAGACAGTGTTGGAACTCTTTTAAGCCAAATAATATATTCCTCTATACACAATCATACAAAAAAAACCCACCTTTTTTGTATTTATTTTTACTCGCATATATATATATATATATATATAGTTTTAGGGAAAATAACTAATTTTCAAGAACTCATCGATGAAAATCCACTATCACATATAGAAAAATTAATAATTAAAAGCACAATAAATGAGTATAATATAAAGTAAAGTAAATATCATAAGATAAATATAATAAAAAGATTACACGTGTTTCATAACCAATTTTCAAATAGAAAAGAAATTTAAATCGATTAAAATCAATTGAAATTATCTAAAATAAGTTCTATTCAAAAATATAGCTACTCGTCAGATCGTAAGTAGAACAATAATTAGATATATATCTCAACCAACAATAAGTACCAAATGAATTAATATGATATACTTATTATATAAAGATAGAAAAATTATTTAAAAAATATCATAATATCAAAATAATAACCATTCAATAATCATCCCTTCATCCATAATAATAACATGTATATTATATACAAAAAACATATATATATATATATATATATATATATATATATATATATATATATACTCAGGCTTAATTCAGTTGACCGATTAATGGTTGTCCAACCGTAGCTAAGCCAAGGCAGTTTAAAATAATAGATGACCAATTGGATGAGTGGACTGAACGGCAAACATTACCCCTCCCCACTACCAACAGAATTCCAACTACCCACTACCAGCAAGGCTCTAACTTCTCCATAAGCAGAAAATAACGGAGTTTCTCATAGCAGATTATAGAAGTCTGGGCATTATTATTATTATTATTATTATTGTTCAGTAGTTTTATTTTTATAACGTGCTTTCACTTCACTACCGAGCGCAGCTCTGTGCGCCTTGGGTATGTGCTGTGGTTTGCTGTGGTGCTCTTATGTTTACAGTATTGAAAGTGTTTTGCGTAGAATGTGTGCAGTACCCAGTAGTGCAATTTTCTGTATGTTATATATATTTGTAAGTCCTGGTATTTTTGTTATGTATTTGTCTGAATATTTTTTTTATTATACCTAAGGCACCTACTATGATAGGAATTGTTTCTGTTTTTAGATTCCACATTCGAGTTATCTCTGTTTCCAGGTCTTTGTATTTTGAAAGTTTTTCCATTTCTTTTAGAGAAACGTTGTCATCTGCTGGTATTGATACATCAATTAGAAAGCATTTTTTTTCTTCATGATCTTTGACAACTATATCTGGTCTATTTGCCTTAATTTCTCTATTATTATTATTATTATTATTATTATTATTATTATTATTATTATTATTATTATTATTATTATTATTATTATTATTATTATCATAACAATGCTCACGAAATATCTTTTTATGTAAATACCTCCATCATAAACAGGACAGCTGGAAATATAGTGATAGGAACCAATACACCGGTCCTCCTTTTCAAACGCAATTAAAGCTTATGTACCGGGGAACATGTATGTACAGGAATGCTTATATACACATATGTCTATGTATGTATGGATGTGTGGGCGGGTATATATATGTGTCCTTAATAACAATAACAATTGACCCATTGGTGTGCATGTATAGACGTTTATATATGTACACTTAAGTGTACATATATATATTCACGTAGTTATGTTTCTTTATTGATGTATATCTATATATGTCAGGGTATGCATGCATATACATATATATGTGAGTTTTTATGATTTTTATATGATTTTATATGCTTTTTATATGTTTATATTTGTATATTTTAAATTAACTCCATGAACTTTGTAAATCTCTGAAGAGGCCTACCTAGAGAACCATACATGCACCTCTATTTTCATCTATTTCATCTATCAATTACTCCAGTTTACTAGAGTTATATAGATAGAATGAGGCATGTCACACTAGGCTGAAACAGCTGTAAGACATTGTCCCTTCTTCGGTCACTAGAAGTTCTTTTTAATTTTTATTACTGATATGACATAATATATCATAGGTGTTTGTATATTGTTTTATTTTCCTGTCCTCTTAGTTGAAAAATAAACAGGCAAATTGACGTAATACAATGTCTGCAAGTTGATGAGTACCACATATTCCCCACCATTTTCATATTGCTATAGATTTATATATATATGGGAGAATTTACGAAAAAAAAACAACAGACGAAGACAGGTGGTGTAAACAACAAATGGATGTATTAGTTTAACGCTCGGGAATAGAGAAAGTCTTTGACGTTTCGAGCTATGCTCTTATGCTCTTCAACTGAAAGGTACACAGAATGAAATAAGGAAAGAAACAAGGAGAAAAAAATATAAATGTAGTGGTCAGCGATCTATATTTGTATATATATATATATATATATATATATATATATATATATATATATATATATATATGTGTGTGTGTGTGTGTGTGTGTGTGTGTGTGTGTGTGTGTGTGTGTGTGTATGTGTGTGTGTGTGTGTGCATGAATGTGGATATGCAGATGTAATGTATATATGTACGTATGGGTGTATATTTATATATGCATATACGAAGGCACATATTTGTACAAGTGTAATAGTGTATAGATATATATTTTATTCTATGTGTCTGTGTTTTTGTGTATATACATATACGTATATAAACTTAATGTACACTATATTGATTTAAATAATTCGTTAGTCATCAAAAATCTCTTTAGTTGACGCAGCTACGTACCACATGATAAATTAATACCGCTGTATTATTTATACATCAATTATTAATGTAAAGAAGACGGCATACCAACAGGAATTTCGAGGAATAACAGTCAAAACATTAACATATACACGAGCAAATAAAGTGTAAAACATTAAAACATTCCTGACCGAATTAATTATTTAAGAGCTACGAGGAAATCAAAAGGAGTTGCTAGATATAACAGTCAAATCATTGCTTAAAACAGGCATTTATTAGTTTAAAATATTCATGAAATAAAGTTTGAAATACAACCTAGGATTTTATAAAATTACTTATCTTTCTCATATTCCCTTCTTCTTTATATTCATAAAGTTAAGAGACAACCATGGAACGGTGTGTCCCACACCGGCGTTTGTTTCCAGGCTTTAAAGTTGTCCAAGTAGTCTCAGTTTGTTGCGTGTGAGTTCCAGCCTTTGGGATTATAAATTCAATGCTATGTTTCACAGTTTTGTGTTTGAAACCATAGCCCACGATTTCTGGGATACGATTATAAGCTCATCACAGAACACTGAAGATAGTGCTTCCTGGACGAACTGAATGTCGTACGCAGTCCTTGTTTGCACTCCTTGTGCGCATGCGCAGCGCATCTTTGGCTACTATGGAATCAGAGTTTTTCACAATTAGCTATGGAACACGTGGTGCTTCTTTGTTTACTGTGCTAACAGAACTTTACTGTGATGCGTAAAATACTCGCTTTTGATTCGCTAAAATACTAAATTTCTTTTAAATTGTAAAGGCTAATAACATTTCAATAACGAATTCGAGGGAATAATGATTTTATTTTCATAATCAGTATACAAAATTGAATGGAAATTAAACGAATTTGAAAACAATTGGAACAAAAATGTAGACAGTGACGATAACCACAAAAATTCACTTTTACTCGTTATTTTTCTATTTTATACCTTATAAACTGTGAATTTCTCTGCCTACAACTTTCATACATACTCACTTTGTCTCTGGTGACGGAATACCCAGTACGGACATGCTAGCATATTCGTTGGGATATCCCAGAAACTTTACGTTAATTAAATTATTGTGAATGGCTTCAGATACTCGTCCTGCTTTGGTTTATTCTGGTTCTTCTTACTCTAATGTATACCTACTAACACGTAGCCTAATAAGGATCCATAGCTTCAGCCTCAGTTGTGAACTTGGAACCTAACGGATGACCAATCATAGCACTTACTCAGCGTACCTATTAGTTTAGATCACCAGTGAACTAACCCCCCTCATATTATACATATATATGGATACACAAATAGATACGTATATGATCATATAGCCTGTCCACAGTATTTGGCTACCTGGTGACAGCAGGAAAACGGTGTTATATGACACGGATTTACTCCAGGGATTACTTTGTTTTCCTAGATTTTATACAGAAAATATGAGAGATAGCCAATTGAATTCAGATACCGTCTTTATTTAGGACCATTATGATCGTTTATAGGTGCAGATGCATCTCAGTTGAAACTTCAAAACGTGCCTAGTTTTTTTTTTACTTGTGATTGGAACCTGTAAATTATGAGACACTAAATGCAATTTAGTAAATATTTCAGCATTATGTGATTTCTAAATCAATTTTATGCATATATGTATATGCGTATATATGCGCGTGTGTATGTCTGTGTGCGCGCGCGCGCGTTCAGCTAATTATTTTGGAAACAAAAAAAGTAAATTGTTAAATAAAATGAATTCGTATTAAGTAGAAGAAGTACGAAGAGTTTATAATAACTGAGAATGTACTGATTCGTTTATCTTTGCTTTCGAATACCCGATAGTCAGGATATTAATAACATATGTGAAGAACTTTCGATCTTGTTTACATTCATTATGAGGGTTCTATCGTCTTATCTCAGAAAAAATCTGATTGAAATAAGTATAATACTTAATTTAATGATGAAAATTCAGTAAACAGCTGCGCCAACGCTATGATACATTGTTAAGCAGGAGAATGAATTCCTATTTCATTCACATATAAATATGGATATTTTGTAGAGTTTAGAATTCAATGAAATGTGCATTTATAAACAAATGTTTCTGAAAAAAACGTTGGCCATTTCAAAAGGATTAATTTACTATCCTGCATTGTGTTGAAAATTATGAGTTAGTTATTCATAATCTAACAATATATATCATATTGAGTCGACATATTGGCAGTGTGTCCAAGAAAGTTATTTTACAGTAATTTAATTTTTGGTTTTATGTCAGTGCGCGCAAACATAGACATATGTATTCTATTCTTTCACATTCTTTTGTAGACCCATGCATTGTGAGTCAAACGGAGTGAAGAAGAACTGTTTGGAACGTATTACCAATAGATTTAATCTGCAACCTGGTTGAAAAACTGGACGACAAATTTGTTTACAAAAAGTTCGCCATTTTACAGTAGATCTCTTGGTCCCATATCCCCAGTGGCACATTCAGGGACTCCAAATTAATTAACTAATATTAATATAATAAAAATGGCGTCGAGATACCAGAAACGTTAGCACGCCGGGCGAAATGCATAGCGGTATTTCATCTGTCTTTATGTTCTGAATTCAAATTTTGTCAAGATCAACTTTGCCTTTCATCCTTTCGGAGTCGATAAATTATGTACTAGTTGTGTAGTACGGTTGATCTAATCGACTGGCCCACCTCCCCCAAAATTTCGGGCCTCGTGCCTAGAGTAGAAAAGAATATTGATATAATAAAGCATTATCATATTTAATTTTTGTGTATATTTTTAGACACAGTATATTCTTATAAAACAATATATATATTTTTTAATCTTGGAGAGTTATTTAGATATGGATTTTTTAATATCAAACTCGTTAAACCTGAATTTGTCTTCCATTCAACTAGTGCCGTATGATGCTACGTTAAAATGTGAAAAACAAAAAATAGTTATTCAATCCCTACATATTTTAACTAATATACCTCATTATTCATTATTTTAAGAAAGACCCCTCAGCAATTGCTTAAACACTGTTACCCTACTCTTACACATATTCACAAATGTTTTTTACCTGTTTATATTCCACTACTCAAATTCGTTTCTTTTTCTTACATTTTAAACCAAATTACTCAAATCATCGAAGAGGGTTTCATATATTTAAGCCTTGATATACAAGTAGGATTAAATATGAATATTTTAACTTAATGATTTAGTGTTCATATACTGTAGCATACATACATAAAAAAAGAAGTCAAACAATTCTACATACACTATTTCCACACTCAAATGCAATTATGCAATTAAAACATCATTCGTAAATGAAATAATTCTGAGTTGAGTAGGATTTTAAATTGTCGAATGGAAAACATATTTGAGGTCTTAAAGAAAAACATTTCAAATTAAATGTAAATTAACACTGAATGGATGAATTCGTCATGTCTAAAAATTCATCGCATTTATTCAAGTGAGAAAAATATCTGCAGCATCTTTAATAAAAAATCATTTTAATCTCATAAACGATCGCAACATAAACTAATTGGTTGTCCCCCAAAACTGAACTTCTCACACTTTGAATTACATGTGAATATATAAAGTCATCAGATCAACCTCTATTAAATTACATCCCATCAAAAAAGAACTTTAACACAAATGAGTATCTATACGGAAAAGATATGTTCCTTTCAGTAAACTATTTGTATAAATTCTTTCAAAACAAATCTGCTTCAACATGTGTAAGTACAATGTTATTCAGTTGTGAATGGGAATACTTTCCTGGAACTATTTCCACAGCGAAAGGTCTCACCACTTTCTAATACACTGCAGCACGTTATATGACTTATAAAAGTGTATAGATACACACTACATATATACATATATGCATACATATATGTGTGCGAATTTGGGTTCGTGTGTGCATGTGCATTACGCACTATCTCTAAATGACATAGTGCATAATTTCGGAAATATTGGTTTCTCTGACAATGCCAGTGATGTGTTCGAGTGATGTGAAATTAACATGTAAGCGGCTGAATATTATATAGAGAACTTTATCTACATCCCTTAGCGAAATTCTCAAGCAGATTCAGCGCAACATAATTTGATAAAGTAGTCTTCATGCATATAAACTACAGTATTTATTTACTTTAACTCCATCGGGAGTCCAACAGTATATATTTTATTCATGTTCATCATGCGTGTTCTATGATATTATCAGATCGAAGGTGATAGTACATTTTCGCAAGACGTGAAAAAATACTGAATAATAAATACAATAAAACAAATATTTGTGTACTTACTAAATCTAGCTTTTATTTTACTTCTATGTTCAGTACATATAGAGTCGAAAGTTTTGGAAAAATGTTTGCGTTTTCTCTTTTACAAGTGTTTGACACGTGATAATTTTTGTTCCTGATACCTTTGTTGATTTTTAAAGATTGTAATTCATCACATCAACTAAAGTGCACACGATACTTTACTGGAGTAGAAAATCTTATTAATGTTTTGCCTATGCTATTAATTTGTGTATATGGGATGCGTACACATATTTTACGGAACTCTTGACAGTGTTAGCTCACTCAACACTGACACTCAGTAGGTGTTATCGGTATTAATAAGTGAATGAAAAGGAAGCATGAATAACAAAAGTATTAATTGCAGAGTATGAGTCATGAAGTATATAACAGAAATAACGTGGAGGTGAAGTAAATAAGAATATTTTTGGGCTGCATGTCTTCAAGACCTCGTGTACTAATTAATATACGGCGGACTTAGGAGAGGCACATATTATGGGGTATATGATCATTGAATGGATGTAGGAGATCCTGTATTTGCGAGTGATATTCGCTGCACAGACTGAATCAGAGTATACAAACGAGCCATAAGGAAAATTGAAGCTATAGTCTATAGTATAAGATGTACAGATGGACGGTGCAGAAAGTAGACAACGACGTACGTAGGAAGTATAGCATGGAGCATAGGAGAGCGGGTACATGAGCATTGGAGGGAACTTACGGAAGAGAAGAGCTCATCGGTTCTGTACCAGCACTCCAAACAGGAACACGGGGGCTCACTCAACAGCATAGAAGTTAAAATCTTGTCCACACATAGATCAGACGCAACGCTTAGACAAATTACGGAAGCTACACAGAAAATAGAAGATAAACCTAGCCTGAATACGAAACTAAAATGGAATACTAGAACAAACCTCAACACACAACAACCTATAACAGAGTAAGATCCCCATAAACTGATAATAATATAATACAATACACTGAAGAAATTGAATTAAATAACTGTATACATTACCAAATTAGATTAAATAAAAACAAAAAAGATAGAAAGAAAAGAAAAAGTAAGTAGATATAAATAAATGAATAAAATAAATAAAAATAAATTAAACGAACGTGTATAAACAGGTGAGACTGATAATGCAGGCACGTTGTCCCCACACTTACTAAGCATAGACACATACAGGGACATACGCATGCTCAAATAAAGACATATACAATAGGAATACAAATGGGGTAATCATTACTAAGGAGAGACTAAAAGAAAAAAAAGAAAGAAAGAAGAAAGCAATGGACTACTGATAAGGTCACAGAAGTGTGACGAAAGAACTCTGGCCGAAATACAATTAATATAAAATAAAGCTACGTAGGAAGTATAGCACGGAGCATAGGAGAGCGGGTACATGAGCATTGGAGAGAACTTACGGAATAGAAGAGCTCATCGGTTCTGTACCAGCACACCGGGTAGGAACACGGGGTCTCACTCAACAACATAGAAGTTAAAATCTTGTTCACACATAGATCAGACGCAACGCTTAGACGAATTACGAAAGCTGCACAGAAAATAGAAGATAAACCTAGCCTGAATAGGAAACAAGAATGGAACACTAGCACGCACCCCCGACACACCCCAGTCTATGACACAATAAGATACCCATAAACTGATAATAATAGGAATATAATACAATACACAGATAAATAAATGAAATTAAATAACTGTATACATTAACAAAATAAATTAAATTAAATTAAATTAATACAAAAAATAGAAATAAAAGAAAAAGTAAGTAGATATAAACAAATGAATAAAATAATCAAAAATAACTTAAACAAACGTATAAATAGGGGATACTGATGAAGCAGGCACATCACCACCACACACACACTTACTAAACATAGATACATACAGGGACATACGCATGCGCAAAACACGACATATACAATAGGAATACAAAATAGCGGATCATTAGTAGGGAGACACCCACACAAAAGAAATAATAATAAAGAAGAAAGCAAAGGACTACTGATGAGATCACGGAAGTGTGACGAAAGAACTCTGGCCGGTGAACACCTAATATATAGTGCGTGTGTTTTTATTGCGTAAACTGGCAACATGACCATCCCCAAATACAAAAATGTCTGTTTCAGCATATGAAATCACATCAATAATTTTGCAAAATAAATATATAAACATAACGACGTGAGCCCTAGCCAGGCTAGCAAAGCGCTAAAATACATTATATTCAGTTGCCAATAGAAAACCGTGACGACTCACCAACCTGTGGCAAAAGCAACTGACACAGATGAAAAGTCGGTACTTTAACTACCACCAAACTTTTCAACTGACACAGATGAAAAGTCGGTACTTCAACTACCACCAAAATATGCTGTCTATAATAAGGTAAATAGCATCCGATGCCTCTCTGAAATTGAAAAGTCATTCACAAAAATACGTTGGAATTTAAATATGTACAACAACAACAACAACAACATAAACGTCAACAACAATAACTGCAGCAACAACAACAACACGAACGACAACAACAATATCAACAAAAACACAAGCAATAATGGTCTCAGCAACAAGAACAACATGAACAACAACAACAAGAACAACACGAATGACAACAACAGTAGAAACAACAACAACACGAACAAATACAACCGCAACGACAGCAACGACAACTGCAAAAACGAACACATGAACACAAGCAACAGATACAAATACAAGAGCAAAAACAGAGAAAAAAATCGAATACAACAACAACAACAACAACAACAACAACAACGGTAACAGGAGGAACGGACACACGGACACACACAGATGGCCGTAGGCACAAGGACACGAATAAAAGTAGGGTCATACGTGGGGGTCATAAGGTAGAGTAAAGTTGAATGCAACAGAATTCTTGGATAGGGAGTCAGTAGACTTGAAACAGAAAACACTGCTGCTAGAAACAGAAACAACAACCACAACAGGGGGAATGGCAGGGACCAACAGGCAGACATAAGAACTAACACTAATACTAACAACACATACAGCGACACCAGGTAAAGGAACAACAAGAATATGACTGGCGATAATCAGTGAGATAGTAATAGTGGTAGTAGAAGTAATAGGGGTACTGGTAGTAATAGTAGCAGTAGCAGTAGCAGTAGTAGTGGTGGTGGTTGTGGTGGTGGTGGTGGTGGTGGTGGTGGTAGTATTATTATTATTATTGTTCAGTAGTTTTATTTTTAACAATATATTATTATTATTATTATTATTATTATTATTATTATTATTATTATTATTATTATTAGTAGTAGTAGTAGTAGTAGTAGTAGTAGTAGTAGTGGCAGTGATGGCGGTAGCAGTAGTGGGGTTGATGGTAGCAGTAATGGTGGTAGTAGTAATGGTAGTAAGGAAGATAACCTAGAAGATAATCAACACAATGAATCATGAATACCCACCCACTTGACACTCAGTTCTTCAACATATGTGACAAATCTTACAACATGCGCCGTATTTACCCGACAACACTACCCTCTAACAAAAGGGTCTTCATCCCAAGACATACTAGTGACCACATGGAAGCACAAGTCACTATAGCTAGAACTATGCACTAAGAGACATAATATGACAGAGGCCCAACAACTCTGGAATATACCAGCGTGTGACCTACGTAAGCTCATGCAGCGCACGAGAAATGGAGAGGTGCATGCCTACCAACAGATAAGTCCGGCAAGATGTCGAGAGACAGCTTGCCGAACTACATCAAGGCAATGCAACCTCACATCGCCAATATGAAAGTAACAACTTTACAGGGACATGAGGAGAGAGACGAATTCCTCATCGCCCACATGATGATATGGACAATTGTTCTTGGACCTCAGAAACGCACGGCAAACAATTTCCAAGCCTGGCGAAACGATATTCAGGCGTTGTATGAACTCTGCAAGGACCACAAAATAACCACTGATCCAGTGGCGAGGCCACCAACAAGACCAGTCTGTGGAGCAAATATCGCTAGCAACTATAGGGTCTCCTACATCTTCTCAATGATCATACGCCCCATAATCCAGATGTCACCTGACGTTTGTGACAGCACGGAAGATATCCTTAGCAGGATCAACGACTGTAACAACACCTGCCCACAGGATTTATAGTGGTTAGCATGGATGTGGTATCCCTATACCCCTCTATCAACGTGGATTTTGCGGTGGAGAAG
>NC_142932.1:53712764-53787764 GCF_046866305.1 Octopus bimaculoides | reverse complement strand
ATATATATATATATATATATATATATATATATATATATATATACATATATATATGTATATATAAACAATTGCAGTGTGGAAGGTGTTTATTAGCCATTCAAAATAACACACAAAAGCCGTCAGATTCACTTCAAAATTTAAATTTAATTTGTCAAAATATTTTCGTCGCTTTGAGACCGAGATCTGTTCACTGACAATATTCTGTGGTAATTTTGTCAGTGAACAGGTCGCGGTCTCAAAGCGACGAAAATATTTTGACAAATTAAATTTAAATGTTGAAGTGAATCTGACAGCTTTTGTGTGTTATTTTAAATGGCTTATAAACACCTTCCACGCTGCAATTGTTTTCGTTCCAGCACACGATCTCAGATCAAGTCACTTGCTATGCAAGTACATCTCCGTAATATGTATATGTGTATATATATATGTGTGTATGTGTGTATATGTATATATATATATGTATGTGTCTCCAATTCGTAAGTAGTTTTCGTAAACTAATATTCTCCGACGCTACTCTATCTCTTTCTTTTCCTCTATCGTTTTCCCCCTCTCGTTCTTCCTCTTTACTACTACGTATCTTGCTTTACCCATCTCGTTCTTCCTCTGTTACTTCTACGAATCTCTTTTTTCCCTCTCGTACTTCCTCTCTTTCTCCTTTCCTCTCGTTGCTCACCTATTATTCTACTTCCTCCCTTTGTTTCTCCCTCTACCACTCTCTCTCTCTTTCCCTTACACCGGCATGGTCACATGCTTCCGGTCAATAATCCTTTTCTTCCTTGGCTATCGCAAACACGCGAACTACTTCGTCCCTTTCATGTTCGTGCCCCACAGCGTTCATACACACATCATTTTTCTCGTCTGGCCGTAAAGCCTTTTCTGTTTGTTTTCCTGTCTTGTTTTTTGTCCGCCACTACGCCGTTTTAACGATGCGTCCTGCCCAGCTCTTGGAAACGCCGGTGTTAAAACGGGGGTAGCTGATAAAGTAGAATGTTCTCTATGTGGCTTGTGTGTTTTCTCGTCTACGGTTTGTTTGCAATGTCCTGTACCCAGATATGCACCTATACATACAGGTGGATGTCGGTACGCACATACCTGTACGTATATATGCATATACTCATTTACTATTTGTTTATATATATATATATATATATATATATATATATATATATATATATATATATATATATATATATATATATATATATATATACAATAAGTATGTTATTGTATATACAATAAGTATATAATTGTAGATATATATATGTGTGTGTGTGTGTGTGTGTGTGTGTGTGTGAACAATGCGATTAGTATCAGTTCAACCAGTAGCAATGCCTTTATGACAAATATTTATGAAATGATATGAAATAAAGTAGCCGGCTACTTGTGTTACTATTGCTTGGGTGGAAAGCATGTAAGTCTGGAAAATATAGTCACCAGTCAGAGCTTGCAGTCAATTCAACATTTCTTTTGTTTCCTTTATAAGTATCTTAATTCAGAGAGTGAACACCTGTCGATGCTGTGTCTCAATGCATTTTGGCATTGTGTGATATCTGCCTTTTATTTGAAAACATGTTAGCATATGTGTCAACTTCAACAACACAGCTAGCATTCCTCAACGTATTAATAACACTAGAAAGATTTATAAGCCCTAAAATTCACTGCATAATTGCCCACGGCGTAGTGTATGGCATAGTGCTTAAGAGCGCGGGCTACTAATCCCAAGATTCCGAGTTCGATTCCAGGTAGTTACCTGAATAATAATAATAATAATAATAATGATAATAATAATAATAATAATAATAATAATGATGATGATGATGAGCATAATAATAATAATATTAACAACATCGAAAAATACCTTAGGAATGAGAACCCAGGTTCGAAATTTCCCCTAGACACCCGATGAAGGCTGGAGGGCATATCAGCCGAAGCGTTGTGTTAACAACAATCAAATGTAGATAATGTAAATAATGTTCAACAACACATGCCCATTTGTCGTCGATTTGGTTTGAATATGTAGCTGCACCTAAAATGTTACTCTCAAAGTGCAGGCATGCCTATGATCCGTAGTAGAAAGGAAGTAGTTTTCTATTTTTCATGTCACTATTCACTACAAAGAAAAAGGAAAATATTGTCTAATCACAAAGATACCGCAGGCAGATCTAGAAATTTCCCAATACCACCCCAGTATACTTGTATACTTGTTTCGTTGTTGTCAACCTTGAAAAGATGACAAAAGCGGCAATATCAGGATTTGAACTGACGTTAAGGGAGTACGATAAAAAAACTGTAAGGCATTCCACCCGACTTCCTAATACATCTGCCGCCTTCAACTTGTACTACATAAAAATATCGGTTTGTTATTCCCGTGGCGTTACAATGGTTACAAAGGACAGTATTTTCAGATGTTCTTGAGTTTAATTTCGTTATCTAGCCACACCGAATATAATTTATGAAATATTTTTCTACTTTTTTTTCTCTGACGTAGATTAAATTCATTGTCCGATCGCTCTCGAGGGATTTCGTGAAGAGTTTGTGTCCCTCGTCAATAACGCAACAGAAAACTAATGGTTAATAATAGTGTGTTCAAAGATATTATCTATTTTTCATATAATTTATTTTACATTCACTTGAATTTGTTAAGGCTATTATGTAACGTTGAAAGCTGATTCAACTAGAATAGTTATGGTTTCCATCTCTCAATTTTATCTGTTTATGTAATCTAATGATATGGGGAAATAGTTACAAAAAATATAAATAGAATATCAACGTGCAGTCCATTTTCTCAATCCTCTGTAATTGTTCAGTATCTCCTCCAGTTTCTATATGCATTAATATTAGCACGATTTAATGATATCCCATTACAGTCGATATTTCACAGTTTACTGACTTCTTGCTTTTTAGAGCAAGAAAAACAAGTAGAATTAACAAGTATAGTTGTAACAATACTAACAATAGCCGATATTAATTTATTCATATTCGAATATTTTTTGTGAACGTATTTCCATAAATATACATGACCGAAAAAAGATATTTATATATACTAAGAGATAAGTAACAAAACGAGATAACTAAAGATGCAAAGCGATGTGTTAAAATGCAAACAGAATACATATTCACTTTGTGGAATGTTTTGCATACTAATACAAATATGTTAAGCTATTACGAATGTAAAATAAAAGCAATAAGCAATATCTCCACTGTTTGCATTGAGACAATGAAAATGCGACACACTTTGGCTGAATACTCTCTTGCCGAAAATATATATGTTTTAGCCGTTAAGAAGCTCTCTAAAGCCCTTTAGTCTGCTTTGGTATTCTAGACTGTCGCAAAGTATAAGTGATTGACACAATTGAATAAATACTCGTATACACGTCTATGTGTGAATGAGTATTTTTGTGTGTGTGACTGTGTGTGTGTATGTCTATGTGCGTGTGCGAGTGTATGCGTGTATGTGCCTGTTTTTGATTCCGTGTATATGTGTCCGTGTCAGTGTGTGAAACGTTGCTTAGAGATATCGACAATCTGAATGAAAATAATATATACCCCAGAGAAGCATTCTCTTTTGAGTAAGTATAAATATAGGAAGATTCCTGCATGTGTAATATTCTGAGATAAAGACTTTCCATTCACCATTGATTCTGCTAAAAGAAACTTGTGGGTAAAAGTTCCCTCTTAGTGTATTAAAATAGAAACACACAAAAAGAAGAGAGATCTTTTAGAGATATAAATATGGCTGTTACTATTAGATTACAAGCACGTCTCACTGGACAATGTAAGTCAAATTAGTACTTTTCATCTCACTGTATTTCATATGTGAGATTCCACTGTATATAAATTCTGCTATTTTATCTCTGATAACACTCGTTATTTTCTAATGTATCCTGAATTTAATTTATAATCCTATTGCGCTTAGTGAGTCTTGTTATATTGTTTATACACACAGACGCGCGCACACACACGTACACACACACACACGCACCCACACACACGCACACACACACACACGCACGCACACACACGTATATATGCATATGTCTATTCACACATACATATATGTATATATAGGTACATTTATATGTAAATAAATGCATATGTGTAATACACATGCTTATGTATGTACGTACGTATGTATGTATGTATGTGTGTATGTATGTATGAATGAATGCATATGTTCATATATGCATATGTGTCGACGTTTCTTCAAATTTGATTTAATGTGGCTCCAGTTGTTGATTTCACCATATTATGGACAATAATCCACGATATGCAGTGAGCAAAGATGTTGGACAACGAACTGAGAATTTCAATGTTCACACGATGTATGTGTTGGACGAATCATCGATTAAAAGTGAAATAGCTTACTTTTTCAACTGTCAGCAGTCGGTATCGTGGTGTTCACACAAGTTCGATGTGAGTAAGGCCTGACGAAATTAAGCATTCAATAGGTAGGAATTTCGGAGTTTCACAAAAAAATGTCTTATAGGCAAAAGCGGTTGATTTGATGAAGTGATAAATGGTCACATACTTTCACTATGTGTAATTTCATCACTCTTATTGTATGTATGTATGTATGCACAAACTGTTCATGTGCCTACCTCATTCATATAGCAATGAATAAAATATATATAAATATGAACAATTCAACATCAGCTGTAAGGAACATCTATTAAAATAACAGAAGATATATAGATAACCAGACTATATGTTATTATATAATTTCTAAATTGTCATTTGAAGATATATGACCATTGTAAAAGGTGTCTATACGAATATTTCTGTCTTGTTTTAGTCATGTTCATAATGGGTTTCACTTTCAAATATTACTGGCTGGGGGTAATACAAATTGCGTGTACGTCTGTGCGAGCGCATGTGCGTGCCTGTCTGTACAAAGTAGAAAACAGAAAAGAACAGACCATTAACAGTTATCAATCCTAAATCAAAAATGCATGTGAGTGTATTATTAGCTGTTGTTCAACATAGACTTCAACATTCAACACTCAGTGCTACAAAAATTGTTTCTAATTGCTTAACCGCGTTTTAACACTCCCCATCACATCTACAATCGGTATCCAGGGAATCTGATCAATAATATCATATCTTTTGTTTTTTTCTTCTTTCAGTCATTAGACAGCAGTCATGCTGCCGCACTACCTTGAAGAATATTTTTAGTCGAATATATCGACCCCAATTATTATAGATTTTAAAAACCTGGTACTTATTCTATCTGCTCTTTTGCCGAACCGCTATGTTACGGGGAAGTACAAACACCAGCACCGGTTGCCAAGCGTTGGTGGGGAACAAGCACAAACACAAACACACATAGATATATACCAATATACGAAGGGTTTCTTTCAGTTGCCGTCTGTCATAAGGCTTTAGTCAGCCCGAGGCTGTAGTAGAAGAACTCTGCTTAAATTGTCACGCAATGGGACTAAACTCTGAACCATGTGTTTATGAAGCAAGCTCTTTACCACGCATCCACATTTCACTTAAGTTAAATGTCATTTAGCATCAACTATGAATAACATTAGTGAACATGGTTCTGTTGTCTGGTGCTGGAGATATGTTTCCAGGTGATTTTGAGGTGCTAATTTCAGACTTAGAAATCAATTTTGCTCTGTCACGCCCAAATTTTTCACAAACGTTTCAACATTTCCAGTATTGTCAAAATTTCTGATGATAGATTTGGCCTCATCAAATGCCGGCTCACGTATGTAGCTTGACATAACTTTGAAAACATAAATGTTCAATATCATTTAAAGTAAATGCAACTACAAAAGTAAAAACACAATTATTGCGTTAAGTATATTTGGTAAATAAAAAGCATTATGCTTGAGAAATTTACATCTACACAGTTTTGAATACCATAACGATGACAGAAATATGTTTTATGCAACTAGATGTTACTAAACAACACACTTCTGTGGTCCTTGACATCATACATGTTTCATATTTTTGGAATTTGTCTGTAGATATGCCTACGCTTTGCTTGATTTAGTGTGGCTATCGCTAAAACTCAGGTGAGATACGTGTTATTACACCTTTAACTATTTCTTATTAAAATTTCATACTGTAAATGCGCCTTAGTGATTTAATTTTGAGATCACAGCATCATCAAAGAACCTTACAAAGGACTTTATGTTATGTATACTCTTTATGGAACTTTAGCATCAAGCATCTTCCTTTGCTTACAGTTGTCGATTCTGAAAATGCTTTATCAGTGCGGTACTTTCAGAACCGGGCAAGTGAGGTAAGAGCTTACGACAAACCTTTAGTTACTTAAGACAGACATCTACGATGGATTCCCTTTAACCATAGAATAATGTATGTGTGAATAAGCACTTACCAAAATCTACCGTTGTAATCAAAGATTAAGTTTTTACAAGGTGCGTATTGTCATGAAAATAATCATATGCACAACTAGAAATGGTTTCAGGCTGATAAACAATTTCTTCAAATATTTACTTTTGTTATATTAGAACGTAAAGAAGCTTTGTACAGAAAGCTGTTCAAATAAATTTAAAATGGTAAATCACAACAGGTATGTTTTATGACAATCTGATGTCGTTTCTCCGGATATAATGATGGCACTACTATCACAGACGGTTAATCCCATATGTTTAGAACCATCGTTTGGAATCAAGAATAAATTTATAATATCACCGTCAATTGAAAACTTATAAATTTTGTTCTCTTTTGAATCTGCAACATAAATGCAACCGTCGTCGCCGACGTCGATGCCACAAGTACAAAACATTTTCATTTTGCTCGATTTATAAATAAATTTAACTTTCACGGTTTTTACATCAATACATATTACACACTCCTTGCAAAAATCAGAGAACACCCAAGTCCCCGGTTTTGGTAGCACTAAAGTAATGAGGCCAAAGTAGAATCGGTTTATCTAACACTTCATCGGTAATTAACGATATCAATTCACCTTGCTTGGACAGGAGATCGATTTTCTGTGGTAAGTAACTAGAGTAAGCTATCAGACCGTTTGCAAGCGCCGCTACTCCGTAGTAGCGATTTTCAATCATTATTTTATCGAGTTCTAGAATTCCATTATGGTAAAGATATGCGATTTGTCTTGTACAAGGTAAGGTAATTACTACTTGATCCTGTGTTAAATTACTTATCCGACATGGCCAAGAGCTAATCAAACTCGCCTAACAGTTCACTGTTCTTATTGAATTTCTTTACTTTCTCATTCAGCCAATCAGTTACGAGTAAATTGCCATCTGATAACAGAACGAAATCGTCTATTTGACACTGTCTCTCCGATTCTAGTTTAACCGAGAATTCCATCACTTTCGACTGAGAAAATGGCAATGTAAATATCCATTTTGTGAGGGCATCGTCTTTATCTGCCATATTTAAACATCTGTCAAATATATTGGAAACACGGGGGCGGTTGTTTGCAGAAAGAATACATTCTCCCATCGACTTTTCTTGCAATTTACGGAAACAGTATATAAAATTTGAATTGGGGACAAATGTAATTGTCCTGTTAAGTCTATTCATTATAGTTGTATTGTTTAGTTTCCAGAGATTAGAAACTTAACGTTTTTATGAACCCCAATAAAACCGAGATTGCGATTGTTTTCGCATGAGCAAATGTATTCGATTGAGGTATATAATGAATCCAAGAGCTCGTCTCCTTTCCCGAGGTGTTTGTCCAGACTTTCTGCTTCTAATGAATATATCGTATCTAGGTTTTCAATGCAAAGTTTTTCTTTTTCTATTTTTTCTAGAAGCAGTGTTTCCATCGACTGGCGAGCGCTTCGAATTTCTTTCAATATTTGATCCTTTTGCCCATTTGGTTTGAAAATATATCTTTTTTGGCTCCTTTGGCTTGAATATATGTCTTTTTCTACTTCAGAAATATCACCAGTTTTCTCAGAAGAAAATGCCAGAACACTTCCGATGCCTTCTGCTACAGTTGTGGATGTTAATCTTACCTAAGCAACAAAATGAAATAAATCACAGATTTTGTGAAGACAGTTCACCTTACGTCTTTTGACATGATATTGGGTGATGAAAGACAGAGCCTTGGCACCCAAATAATATGTAAGTTATGTGTTGAGACACTGAGACAGTGACTGTTTGAAATAGTTAAGCAGAAAGTTTCCAGCTTAATTTTGTGTGAAAATTTAGGTGTATATGTTTGACAGCCCACAGATTTATGTGGCTACTGCAGAACAAGTTGCTTTTGGAGACCGTGTTTGGCACTAAAAAAGAAGCATGGAATGCTTTTACAGTAGTTGTGGCTGATTTCCTGAGAAAGAGAAAGTCACGAAATTATGAAGAATGTCTGCAGAACTTATTAACCAGTTTTCGGGCAATATGTTGCAACATGCGTCATAAAGTGTATTTTCTGCACAGCCATCAGGACTACTTCCCTGAAAATCAGAGTGCAATAAGCAAAGAGCAAGGAGAAATATTCCACCAAGTTATCGAGACAATGGGCACTAGATAGCAAAGCAGGTGGAACGCAAACATGATGACTGATTACTGCTGGTGTCTGCAAAAGAACCGTCGTGATTCAAGTTATTCACGTGAAGTAGCAATGAGGAATTTCACTTTTTGAGAAGCTAGAACTCCAATTTGAAAGAAATATATCTCCTAAGATGTATAATATAGTTGCTAAGCAATAACATGTCCTTATGGTTTGTATTAGACTCTTATTTTAGTATTAAATTAATGCCAAGACTGACATATTTTTGGTGTTTAAAAAACCTGCCGAGATAAAAAAAAATTACTGAGGGTATTTCTGAATCGAGCACCATCATGTTAGGTACAACTAATTGTAAAAATCAAGGCAACTAAACATTTTTCGTAAATAATCCACTGTGCGATAAATATCATAATAAAAGCAGCTAACCAACACTGTTAATTAGTGACAAAAACATAGCAATTATGTTTATTCAGAGAACATGCTGTAAAAAGGAAACTCTGAAGTGACAGAATAAAACTGATTGAAGTTTTGAAATTAACAACATTCCACTTTTAGTCTAAATCAAGTAGAAAAACAAACTCAACATAAATTATGTTCAAATTTCTTCCGCAGTGTAATTTTTGCTGATAACAGTTATATAAAATAGTTATCAACCAGCATATTTATTTGTAACTGATGCTTTGACAAGAAAACAAATTTTAAATGTAGTCTCATAGTACACTTCTCAATAAACACCTCTAGCATCTGACCCACATATGTGCTCAGTCTCCTCCTGTTGACTTTACTATTGTAAGTTTAATGGATTAGACGCGAGCCAAGAAAATACGGGCACACCTGGCAAGTTCCTGTCATCACTCACTTTGTGTTCAGCTATCTACTTGCAAACAACCTTGCGTAGAAATGTATTCCCAGAACGCTGACTATCTGGATGCTCCTCAAATAGGAGTGTTAATATATTTTTATTGGTGTTGCACTTATCACGAAAATATTTAAAACTGAAAGCGCAAAGTAATTTTGATGATGAAATCTAGATAATTTTACGATCCACAAAACTCAAAGAAAATTATTGAATTAAATGTAAGTTGCATTTTTGATGTAAATCACGTAAACATTTAACTATTACAGAGGTCAATCCAGATTTCATGTATAGTTTCTGTAATCTTTTTATTTGATAATATCGAGAATTTGGATTGGCTGAAAATATTACGCAATAATTTTCCTTGAAAATTACGTTAAAATCGATAAGCTCTTTCCTTCTAAATATTTCTGAACAACGTAAGGCACTTTATTTCAAACTCACAAAGCAACAAATTCTGATAGGTTTCGTACGTCGAAATCATGATTACATTAAACCATAATAAAGGCTATTTATTTTCCAACAACTCAGTATGCCTTCTTATAAACCCATTTCATGCATTTGACATTAAAATACAAGTATGAATTTCAACAGCAAATGTCCATCAAAAGTTCGAATATGATACAACAATAATCGTATCGTTCACGAGTTTTCAAAAGAAAGTGCGTGCTTTAAATTAAAGTTTACTGAGTAGACGCATGAACTAGTCGTTTGCAAACCATAAAGGTTACCAAGGTCAGTTGCTTCCTACATATTCTACCTGAATTGGTGTTAAGTCAGCAACCCAATTTATGGTATGGTATTCCCTGAATGCAGAAATGGAGAAGATATTTAAGTAAAACGAATATTGCCATAACAATTCCGAAATATAAACCTCAACCAGTAAAATAATAAATATAATGCGAAATCACTTTCTATTTATCTCAAGTTGAGAGATGACGTTTAAACGTCATTAGCTCACAGGATTACTGTGGAGTGGTAGCAACAATAAAACCAGTGGAAAGTAAGTAATTAGCATTGGAAATCTGCAGGCGTAGGAAATATTTGTTGGGGAAATAAAAGAAGAAATAGTGCTTTGAAACTGAAGATATATAGACAAGCAACAAATCTTGAGTGTGTATATAGACATTATTATTTATAAATCTTCTGAAATATAACAATATATTTCAATATTATTTGATGAAGTAACGAGAAGAGCTGGGGCCGTTAATTGTTCCAGCTCGTACATACACACTTTGTTTCGCTGGTTCAAGAGTGGAGAAAACGAAATATTTTCATGTTCGCTCTTGAAAACACAGGCTTCTAAAACAATTAACGGAAGCATGTTTACCTTTTACTAATCAACTCCAGTACCGCTGAAAATATCTGCTCATTAAGTCATTTCACAACAAAATTCTTGCAAAATAAATTCAAATTTACTATAAATTGCTACGCGAAAGAAAAGAAGTTAAATCACCAGCGGATTGAACCTGAAAATCCTGCACCTTGTATGTATGTAAGTATGTATGTATGTATGTATGTGTGTTTGTATGTATGTGTGTATGTATGTGTATGTATGCATGCGAAATGAAGACGCATATTTGTATGTATGCGTGCGCATGTGTATGTGTGGGTAGGTGTGTTCATGTGTATCCTCGCCTCCTTGTTTTTCCGATAGCGGAAGACACGAGCACGAGCACTCACGTTCTCTGGATAAAGTCGAGGGTGAGGGTACGGAAGAGAGGAGGAAGCGCAGTCCCGATAGGAGTGGAAGACACAATTACGACGGCAAATTAGAGGCGAGGAGTTGGGACGACTTGAACATAGTCGTGTATTTATGGAACGAGCATAAGAGATGAAAGAAAGGGGCTTCCTCATGCATACCATTATGTGTGTGTGTGTAAGTGAGAGAGACAGAGAGAGAGAGAGAGAGGGGAAGAGAGAGAGAGGAAGAGAGAGAGAGTATGTGTGTATGTATGTATATGTATCCATGCACACACACATACACACACACACACACATATATATATATATGTGTGTGTCTGTGTGCATGTGTGTGTATGTATGTATATATGTATGTATGCATGTGTATGCATACATACATATATTACACAGATTAATCCATATCGCTCTCTCCGGAGTTGAATTAATTGTGAGTGAAATATGTTAAACCCCAATTGAGACTGATTGACTCCATTTAATGGACCCATAATTTGCTGTCGGTACCTCAAAGGCATTAGTTAAATTCTTTCCGATCAGATTAGCAATAACTTTTGAAACAACGTGATGAAGCATATTTTTCACGTATTAAGTAGCATTTTAAATATATCCAGCACATAATTATATAAAAGTATTTTCCATATTAATATGCAACGAGATGAGAGAGAATTTTCCGAAAGCATGTCGGTACACATTGTAAACAGGGAGGCGATATAAGAGAGATACAGCACGTTAGAAGAATCAAAGGAGAGAGGGATTACCTATCTGGCACGAGTTGAGACAGAATGTCTGAATAAACGTTATGAGTTTGTAATATTTAATAAATCACAGCACACTTACGAGTATGTTCAAAAGAGATTTCTTGGGAATACTGTCTGGATGGTTTCTATAAACTCGCGCATTTCGAAAATGCTTTCAGTTTTCAAACCATTTTCGATTACCGTATGGAAAGACATAGTCTATAGACTCTCATATTTTCTTCGTAATCTCATCAGTAAATATAATGCATGTATTATCATGCATGAAATAAAGGCGATACTGCCAAGTGTTTCTTGATAGACACATATGTGTGTGCACGAGCGTGGGCTTACTTTCGTACGTGTGGTGATACAACGAAACATATTTATGCATATCTGGATGTACTTATGCGTGTATGTACATATATGTGTAGACGTGTGTACCTCGGTGAGTGTAAAGAAAATAGGAGACAGTTGAAGCGATCGATATCTTCGGACAAGCCAGCCCACAGCGCTGACATTCGCATATTTCACTCACACAAACAGGCAAATGATGCTCTCTCTCCTAACTTCGAAAGTCATAATTTCGTTGCCTATCCAACTTCTTGTCTATTCTTCTTGCTTCAACTTGCGTCCTTTTGTTCTGAATCATCATTCCTTCTTATTTTCTTCTACTCTGGACTATCTTACTCTTATCGAAGAAAAGCTATGTTCGAAAGTTATAATTTCACATGAAATTTTCCTTCTAAAATATACTAGTTTAGCAACGAAATACCAAATAATATACTCATTGTGTACGTCTATTTGACTATTCCTTTTGGATTTGTTCTTGAATTTTCTGTTCGTAACAGATTTTACATACATAGCTACATTCAAATATACACACACACGCACACACACACACGCACACACACTCGCACACGCACACACACACACGCACACGCACACACACACACACACACACACACACACACACACACACACACACATATATATAAGATGCTTGCATAAGAGAACATTTATCATTGTTCAATATAAATCGGTTATAAATATTTAAAGAACGAACAATTTTTCAAATAACTAATTACAAGAAATAAACGAGTGATTATCCAGTCAATACTTGAATTGAAGATAGCTCGCATCTAAATTAAGATAACACTCCACATCATAGAACACAAAAAAATCAACATAAATTAACCTCTTAAATCTCAAGAGAAGACTCTGAAGAAACTTCACCGGTAATATAGTAAGTTTACAATTGCAATGGTTACAAATCGATGCTGTAGAAACATGTCTAGGTCCATTGGAGGCTGTATTTATATATGAAAATGAATTAAAGGTAATGCTAATGCTACTTCGTAATAATCCTTATTATTAGTAGTATTATTATTATATATACATATACGCTCAATTCGCGGATGTTAGATCCACATCAGGGATTATATAATTCCCCTGATTAATCACAATCTTATAATAAAAAAGTCCCAGCGATATGTTAGGGGTTATTGTAGTAATATATATTATTAATATTTATTTCTTTATTGCCCTCAGGTCAATAGAGGGGACACACAAGGACAGACAAAGGGATTACACTGATTACCTCGACCCTAGTGCGTAACTGGTACTTATTTAATCAACCCCGAAAGGATGAAATGCAAAGTCGACCTACGCGGAATTTGAACTCAGGACAAAGTACCGGCAGACCATATACCGCGAAGCCTTTTGCCCGGCGTGCTAACAGTTCTGCCATCTCACCGCCCTATATTTTATTAGTATTGAAAGAAAGAAAATTGTGAAAGATGGGTGTATGAATAATTCATTTTTATGATATAAAGATGTTCAAAATGTTAAAAATAACAATACAAATAAATTATAAGTTGTAAATCTCAAAAAGAAATTGTCAACTCTGCACATCAGAACGCGATAATATTTTTTCTGGCAAAATATTATTAAACGTGAGAGTTGAAAATTTCTCCTCATGGTAACACACTCTTAAATATCTATTTTATAAACATCATTAATCATTTTATAATTATTAAAATCACTTATTGTTAGGTTTAATATTAGCAATTAATAATTTACTATATTTGAAACCGAATTAATTACATCCCTATTAGAACCAGAATTTGTATCTATAATTTTATACATTCTATAATTATATAGTATCTTGCCCAAATATACTTATTTCTAACATTTATTTCTAACAAATGCATAATAACTTATATATATCGTTTTTCATTCCGGTGAATCATACAATCTTATTCTTTCATAATATATATAAACAGCATTCACTTACCTATAAATTATTACATATCCTTCATTACTTACTTTTCCAGAGTAAAGTAAATTAGTGTATAATCCATATTCGTTTAGTTATCTTTGAATTTAGATATCATACTCGGTGTACCTACTAAATCGTTCCAATGTATTTTAGTAACGTATCGACCATAATACATAAATATAGATAATCTGTTTTTCTACATATTCCTTAATACTTTATCCCTTACAATGGATTAATCTCCAATTTGCATATTTATATAAGTAATAATCAATGATTACAAACATTTTATACTACCTTATAGCATACACCCAAATTCATGCTTCCATACACATTAGTAGTTTTTTTTTATATTTCATTATATTAGAGTTTATGTTTTCCTTTTCACCCCCTCGTTCAATTTTTCTTTTTCTGACATCTTAACAGAACAATTCTAAATATTAAACTCACCAAAATATAACACTCACAACATAACTTTTCTAATAGTATTTATTTATTAAAAACATATAACTTTGTCAAATAGTCTTTCTCTATCTCCTCTCTCTCTCTGTCTCTCTCTCTCTCTCTCTCTCTCTCTCTCTCTCTCTCTCTCTCTCTCTATATATATATATATATATATATATATATATATATATATATATATTGGTATTTAAATAAGTATGAGTGAGTAAGTATACACACACACACACACCTATATATATATATATATATATATATATATATATATATATATATATATATATTAAAGAGAAATAAAAATGAAAATGCCACTTTAAAAAAAAATTGTGGGGGGGGGGTGTTTTAATTAATTTACATTACATGTTTCGGTATTTTTGAAAAACCATATCAAAAATGAGAATAAAAATATATGAGAAGAGAAGGGGGCTATTAATAAAATAAAATTGGAATTAAAATTAAGAATGACATTCATAGTTTACTGTTACTTCTTGCATGCGCACGTGGTCCTTTCGTTCCCTTTTGAAAGCATGGTAATTCCAACTCACTGTGATAGTATCTACTATCAGGACTCTTTGCATTCAATAAAACAGTGGTCCATAATGTGTTTGTAGTGTCAGATACCAACATTTGCGCTGCTTGATTGGACGCTTGATGAGATCCGAAACATTGATGTGAAAACCCTCAAAATACTAACAAGCACACATAATTTCCACATCAACAGTGACGTAGACTGGCTCTACCTAAAGCGAAAACAAGACGGCAGATGCTTAACATTGATCTAAAATGCCTTTCAATGTCGCATCAGATTCCTTTGGAAACATCTTCTAAACACCAAATGTCGGAGTTCATCCGATGAACAAGTTTGCTGATGACATCATATGACGTGGAAGGTAGCTCCTTGATCAACAATCTTTTTCTGATAATCTAGAATACATGCCCAAAGACGTCGCACGACTCTACCGCAACGTATCATCAGATGAAAGGATGAGCCTATATGAGCAGAAGACTATGCTTGGATAAGTCATCAGAAAGTAGTTTATCATGGACCAATAGCATCAAAGCAGTTTATCTTGGACCAATAGCCGGATTACTACTTTCTACTTTGAATGGCATGCGTTTGCAATCCAGGAAGACGAAATATGAACCAAGAACCTGATGCACAAAAGGGGTAGAGATGCAGGAAAAGCCGTAAAATGTGACAACCGATGCAGACTTTTCGGAGTTCATACTTCATCGTAAGTAGTTGTCCGAAAATTTCATCGCGGTATTATCTACCGATGAGACATGATGTTGTTGCTAGGACACTCTATAATGAAATCCGTCGTAAGGATAATCCCGAGAACAAAGAAATAAGAGCCCACAATATAGTATAAGCCATAGCCACGCATAATAAAAAAGGAATACAGGTGGAATATACCAGTGAAGACGCCAATTAACTGTACACACAATAGTCGTGATAGAACGATTTGGGATAGAGAAGAGAAACTGTGCACAGTTGTCTAAATTAACTGCCCAGCGGATGTTTATATAAAGCTGAAAATCAGTGAAAACGAGAACACCTATGGTGAACTATTGAGAAATCAACAACTACTCTGTCCAGATTACAAGCTCAGGTTTAAACTTGTACTTATTGAGGCTCTGGGATATGTGACGCACTGCCTAAAAACCAATCTTGAGAAATTAGGCTTCTCAAAACCAGAAAGGAGAAAGCTGATTCGAATCTATCACTGGAACTGTAAAAATCTGTAAAACTTTTCAGAAGTTTATCATTTAGATATATAGATATATATGAGCATGTCCAAATATGCAACTATAGGCATGAGAATACATACATAAAACATACATATCTGCACATACATACATACATGCATACATACAAACAAACACACAAACAAACAAACAAAAATATTCTGTTGTTCATGTTGAAATTCCAATGAAGGAGCCTTGCATCTAGGTTCGAAACCGGCTCTTTCTCTGTCGAAAAGAATTCTTGAAATAAACTGCATAATACCATACATACGTAAATACATACATACATACATACATATGTGCGTACTTATAAAATCTAAAATAACTGCTTAAAATCTTAATTACTGGGAACGTCTGACAGCTTTGCGTCTCATCTCTCTTGAACGCTGAAGAAAGATACACAATCATACATGCATATTCCAGGCTTCGGCAAAGACTCTCTATTGAACCAGTCTTATATTTACAACTCTTCAGTTGATCAAATGCCTGCCTAAAGAAATCAGAAATATAAAAAGAGCTTCTGCTGAAATGTTTGAAAAGACACTGAATAAACACCTAAAACGATACGGAGCCAGCTGACCATTCGAACATACAACCATGTAAGATCAGCTGTCACACATTCATTCATAGGCCAACCTCCAGCCAGAAATCGACAAAAAAAACTGAAAGAAAATAAACTAAGGTGGTGTTACAGTATGGCCGAAGTCCTACGACTAAAACCACTAAAAGAATTTAAGGTAAATGAGAAGTCTCACACACCTCTATGTGAAGAAATGGGAATGCTAACTATAATATACAGCTGTCAATTTCAGATTATCTTATTTGATTAAATATAATCGCATCCGCAAATATATTTTTTGTCTATCATTTGTCTGTATATGTAGACATTAATCATGTTTCTATGATGGAGACCCAACATCTGTCAACCTCCTCTATGAGTACAAACATATACGCACATGCGACTTTTCACTTCACTACGGAATTTACAGCTGACACGAACACACATCTGTTAGTTTGTTTCTAATATCTCCCTCACTATGAAGAACATGCCCCACTACCCTCCTAGTAAACGGTTACGTGGTACTCTGTCACCAACATTAGTGCACGTTTACGTGGACACTTAAGCTATGCAACACTTATCTGTAAACGGAAAGCTAAAAAACATCATCAGACTAAAATCACGCTACCACATAATTCCACATCTTATCTGCATATTTATCAGTTTTATATATTTCCGAATCTGTAAATTTAGTAGTGCATTTTACATTAAAAAAGAAACGGTCATATCTGAAGCACGCCACATTTTATGCAAACAACTTGACGTCATTCGATTTAAGTGGACTAGCCATTCCATCAACCATTTATCAATACATAGCACTTGTGCACTACGTGAAGCTGTATGGAAAATGTAACGACAGAAACAATGTCTAGCATCAAGTCTCAGAGACAAGGCACGGGTATTTTTAAATGTATTGTACAACTTCTTTTGTTCAGATTTCTCAGTTATAACCGGATGTTCAATTATTCTTCTCATAAGATGTCAAATAAATTACAACTGCTGTATACTTATGATGTTGAAAGGAAATCTGGTGGTCTTTCATTGCGTAAGGATCCCGAACTATTTCTCATTATCAGCTTAGGACTTTCTCCTGACGAACTACATCTCTGCATCCCTAATAAGCTCACATTTGTTTGTTGCTGTTTTAGGTTTTATAGCCAGATGTAAGAAGGGATTTTTATATACGTCCTTATGACTATTCTCTCCAGTTTTATTCATTGTCATTTATTTGTAGATATCTTTACTAACGACATAATCCATACTGGCCTCCTTAAATATTCGACTTAGTTTACTTAACGTGTTCGCAACAAATGCAAAATTCCATTGCAAAATTGATTTCTCGATAACCTAAATTCTCCATTTTTTCCATCAGTTTCATGCTGCAAACTGGTGGCATTTTTCGAGACTGTCACTCTTTCGATATTTGTTTCTTTTAAAGACGGCGTGCTGGCAGAAACGTTAGCATGCCGGACGAAATGCTTAGCGGTGTTTGTCTGTCTTTACATTCAGTGTTCAAATTCAGCCGAGGTTGACTTTAGCTGTTATCCATTCGGGATCGATAAATTAAGTACTAGTTGCGTACTGGAGCCGATCTAATCAACTAGTCCTCTCCCCCAAAATTTCGCCCTTGTACCTAGAATAGAAAATAATATTTTCTCTTTTAGTTAACTAAAACATCGAACAATCTTTTCTATCATAACATTAATAATACCTAATACATATTAGTAGTCTTGCTTCTGACCTTAATTTGACAACTGTTTCATTTGCATAACGAATATTACTTTTCTCTGATCTCTCCGTGGAAAACACTTGTTGGTTAACGTACAACACTGTTAACAAATAATCTTATGATGTCACCGCTCCTTATCGGTATATTCAAATATATTTGCTGCTGCATACGCCCAGGTAAGACTTTCAAAAGATTATTTCAAGTTTATTTAGGATTCTCGCTTCTTGTACAAGATTTTCGAGTTTGATTTGAGGAATAATTTCATGTCATTCCTGATTGATTACAGCTATTTTCACAGATCTCATACAGTTGTCAACCATATCTTTTTCAACCAGATTTTCGTAGACACTATACAATTTGTCATTTTTTTCTTAATTATGATTCTATAAGTGATTCCAGAGAGATTCATTTCATATATCTATCAGATTTCGCGAACCTCCAGAGGGACCTTTGCTGATTACTCGATGATATGTTACAATTACTTCCATATGCTTTTTTAAAACACCGAGATAGAATGAATTCTAATGGATATATACTTAACAACGCTGTTCGGAAAGTTATTCTACTTAAGTAATTGAACGAACCGATTACAACACATCAGTCGCAGATCAATGTAATATTTGACTATAAATTTTTTTAAAGGTAACTGATGCATTCCAGTTGTTTTAATGAAAAAATATTAAACTTCATTAGCTTTTCAGGAACGCGATAATGCTTTTAACACTATTGATTAGCTTTAGTTTCAGCACTGTAGACAAAATCGTTCACATACACAATAAACTTCCAAGCGTCAAACAACTGAGCACAGTAGGGTGTTTTAGAAGACATTGCATGCTCCACATCAAATACAGACATGCACCTTGAGGCTTTTTCCAGTCATCAATTTTCAGTCACTTTTCTCATTCCTCTCTCTTCCTCTACTGCTCAGTCCCTCTTATCTCTCTCTCTGACTCTCTCTCTCTCTCTCTCTCTCTGACTCTCTCTCTCTCTCTCTCTCTCTCTCTCTCTCTCTCTCTCTCTCTCTCTTTATATAATTGTATATATGATTAGATATGGGTTACGATAGTTGTTATCTTAATAACTTATGTTAGAGTTTAGTGAACAGATGCATTTTACAGTTCACAAAGTTGTATATGTTTCCGCAAATTATCATTGGACGTTATGGGTTTATATTGGTTTCGATGTTGACATTTCGGGAA
The DNA here is from genome assembly GCF_046866305.1 of Octopus bimaculoides. Taxonomy (NCBI): domain Eukaryota; kingdom Metazoa; phylum Mollusca; class Cephalopoda; order Octopoda; family Octopodidae; genus Octopus; species Octopus bimaculoides. The sequence goes on along the minus strand of NC_142932.1, from coordinate 53,768,039 downwards.
AAGGGGTTAGTTCATGACATAGACCCTTACTGCTCAGCTGGAACTTATTTCATAATCTCCGAAAGGATGAAAGGCAAAATAAACCTCTGCAGAATTTGAGCACAGAACATAAAGACGGACGAACTGCAGCAAAAAAAATTTGTGAGATGTGCTAGAGATTCTGCCACTTCGCTGCCTTTGTGTTTCTATAAATTTTTGTAAAGCTTATGTTTGCTCGATAAAAATGTTTGTGTATTCATTTGTAAATACTCGTTCATCATAACTAACATCGAGCATCTATCAATAATACCCCAATCCAACACCATTCTTCCAGCATGTATTTTGCTTTATCAAATATAAATATCAGTGTATTTGTTGTTTTTATACTATATTTTTATCTCGCAATCGACGCCAGAATAATAGCTATTAATATTCATAATAGAAATATTTCAGTTCTTCGAAACCAGCGAATTAACATCTCAATATTGTCAGGCATGACTGGAATCGGCTGTTGAATAAATATTAAACAAATTATCTAGGGATTTTGATACACACGTAATAATTTAGTGTTATCCGTAGGTTTTGTTTGAATCCAACCATAAGCAAATTATTCCAGGTATAACATATATTGACTTTCTGTAATTCTTATTTGCGATATGCCTACATATGAATAAAATTCCAACGATTTATTCAAATTCATTCATTCAAAAAAAAAAGAAAAAAAAAACAAGAAGCACATTAAATTGCATCTTCCTTTGTTATCATATGAAAGCTGACTGTAAACATTCAGGGGAAGAAATAATGAAGCTTCCATTTCAGAATTTAAATTTTATTTCATTTTTCTGTATGTTATCTCTGCAAAATATCGATTTACTTAGAATAATATATTAATAGGAATTGTTTTTTAAGGAGGAATGACCTATTAAAAAAAAATATCATTACATTTGAACCCACGATGCTACACAAAATTTTTAGAGTTTAGAAAAACCTTGGCACTTATCATCAAGCGGTGTATCGTCTACAATTCGAAAGAATGAAAAATTTGTTTACAGTCGACTCATATAAAACTATACTAATAACCGAGACTGCATAAATAATATAACACTTGAGTGTTTTAATTCGAATTTCGAGGAAACGGCCTGTAAATTGTAACTAGATTAACAGTATCTCTCTCTCATCTATCTATACGTGTGTCTGCCTGTAAATATATATATATATATATATATATATATATATGCGTGTGTGTGTGTGTAGACACACACATAGACACGTGCGCACACACATAAATACGTACATACAGACATATATATATATACATATATACATACATACATAAATACATACATACATACACACATACACAAAGCTAAAAGTATGCTTCACTTATATGGAATATTTCTAAGGTTTGTACAATAATTCTCATAAAAGAATTTGATATTTTCCCTTCATCTAACACCAATTTAGACCTAACGAAGGCGTTTACGCACAGCTGCTCGAGTAGATAATACGAAATGCATTCAATCGTTGACCAACAATCATACTTTCCTTTTTTTATTAAGCAGCATATGTACGATTACCTCATCTATGTTACTCAGAACTTAGGGCTCTACGGTTTCATTGGAAAACAATATTATGCTGCTAAACACTTTTAGTCAATTCTCAAAACACACCTACACAATATATATGTGTACGCATTTATTTGAATTTGAATTTTATATACAAGGAATACAATTCAAAAGATGTTGCATAGCATACGAAATATGGACTCCACCATCTGGCAAAAATTCACTTAATAAATACTATGTACTGTTGTCAAGTTCACAGTTGATATTACCATACATTCACTATGGATACAAAAATAACCTCTTCAGACTGACCCACAGTTACATAATCTCACATATTATGTCGAATTCAAATTTTATCATCTGTGTAGCTTCTCACACCAGTATTTCCCTATCAATTTGTCCGTGTCCTCATTTCTTTACATCTTGTGGGTATTAATATTTTGGAGAACGACGGAAAAGGAGAGCTGCGTGCCCGCACATGACGAAGAGAAAGGGGATGACTAATAAAAACCACAACGTTCGTAATTGAGATTGGAAATCGTGACTCAAGTGTCTCGGAGTTTGCGATGCAGAGACTGGTAGTTCAAAGGATTAAAAAAATCACACACACACAATTACGCACACACAAACACACACGCACAACAAAGTCACACACACACATGCACACACGAACAAAATGCCACAAGGCGAGAAAAGAAGAAAGACGTAGTCTGAGTCGTTTTTTTTTTACTATTTTATCATAGGTCTTTGTGCATTTATCAACCGGCCTGAAAATTAAATGAGCGGTGCAATTGTGGTCTCATATTTGTGAGAAGACCATCAGAGATCCATAAAATATTTTCTGATTCGAAAGAAGGGATTTAGTTTTCGCTACGCAGCTTTACCATTAGTTGAATATCTTCATGTGAAGTTTAGCAGTTCTTTCACTTTTACGTTCTATCGCAAATGCAGTGAAATAATTTTACCTTTGTATGTGAGGTGTTTATATGTTTTAACCACAACTTCTATTATCTCCATTAAATGTAACTTTAATGTAAGATATCCAAGTTTGATCTGTGAATTTCGTATATTTGGTAAGTAGTATTATTATGTGGATTGGATATTGATGTGAGTGTATTCTTTGTAGTCAGGGTATGATGAAATACAAGAAGAAAATATATGTCTAATGATGAGAAGATTATTAAAGACGCGTGAATTTACGACTTACAGATAGAATAGACCTGATTACTGAGAAATATCCAAGAAAATGGAGACAAGTCTAATTGTTTTTAATGATTGCCAATGAAAAGTTTCATCATATCTAGTTACTGAGAGCTAAACGTTTATAATTCCAGATAACAGTGAGGACAACATATATTTTCTTTGAAATAAGAGTATATCAGAAGATTGGTATTTCGATATCTCGAGGACAATATATATTAGAAGAAAATGCTAAAGCTGGGTGAAATGGTATAAATGCTAAGAGGCAAGTCTGCTATGGAATATTTGAAGAAATTATAGTATCACTGTAAATATATATCAAGTTGTTTGGTTAGAATGACAAGAGAACATTTCCTCGTCTGTCAGCTGAAAGATGCGAGTGTAGTAAATGTGAAAATGACATTTCTAAGAGTTTTGATATATATAAATAAAAAATTAAATTCTAGGAAATTTTAGGCAATGATCGATGGTTCTTGAAATAAAATATAAAACTCAAGAGCATAGTCAAATTGTAGTTAATCAATGAAACAGATTCTTATTGAACACATAAAAATCTAGATGTTTGGGCGAGGAAAAGTACCTTTGCGATGGTACTAACATACTTTAACATCTTTCTACCTTCATAAAGTAGAAGCTACTTGTGAATGATACGATATTTGCGCTATTTAGGTGAGTATGGAGTATGTGGACTTGACAATCTTCATAACCAGCATAGGATTGTCTTAATACATCGATTTGTGTAGTAAGAAAGTATAGAAAACAGAATAGAAATCTATAGATAAGATGGGAGTTTGTAAGGACAGAAGCAATTAGTTTAGTAAAGGCAGCCAAAGTGTCAGTGGTGTAAATGACCATCACATTTTTCTGGAATCAAAAGAATTTTTGCGTTTATTAAAATTTCTTGGTATAAAGGCTAAAACATCCTACAACGCCTGCTTTAAATACTCGTGTGAGAAGCCAGTGGACTGGCTAGGAATATCTGCTCTACAAAAGATTTATTGTCACAGAATACATGTAGAGTCTTAGACCCTAGTGAACGGATCCTGCTCATTATAATTGTCTGGAAGAGCCACGAATTAGTGAGAAATCCAAAATCAAATCTTTGCCGGATTATGGTGTGCGTGAGCTATTCGACTCTTGCTAGATATGTACAGTGTTCCAGTAACTATTACCTCAAATATTTTGGGAACCATAGAGTTTGATAGGAAACAAGGCTATTTACATCACAATCCAAACCTGTCCCCATTCTAGATAAAGAAAAACACATAAATGATCGATAATGATCAATATTGCACAGAACATGTGAGAAGTAAAGGATCTCACTTTTATAGTCTGTCCTGCGAACATTTTCGACGAATTCCACTTCGGCGTGCCAACGTCTTAGGCAAGTACGAAATATGCTGCAGCGGGACTTATCAAATTGTTTTATCTGCGTAGACATTTTAGCCGAGGTTAATGCGTTCAGGAATATAACACACAATCTAGTACCTAGTTAGTTCGCGATGACACGATGGTAGGGAAATATATTGTGAACAATATTGAAAGGATTACACAGATATTCATTCATCTTTAGATTAGCTCGTAGCAAATTTAAAAAAATCAATTTGGAGAAAAAAGTAGTACGTCATGAAGAGAAGCTGCTGCTCCGCAGTGAATCTGCCGCGAGGCAGAAGAAAATAGCAATGATGGCTTATGTGCATAGTTACACTCTCAGCATGCGCCTGTAAGCTGAGAGATACATATCAATGGAGCGTAGTTGCCTTTTGCAGATATACGTTTGTTTTCTAGGATTGATTGATTGATTGACCTGATGTAACTCTTCCCTCACCTGGACTCAGTGTAGTAATATCTATCTCCTGAATACTTTCTCATCATCGTCGTAGTCGTCGTCGTCGTCGTCATCATCATTCACATCATTATTATCATCATGTTTAGCATCATAATCATCGTTGCCATAGTCACTGGTGCTACCGTTACCGTCATCATCAACATCCATGCACTTCTGCAGTTTACATAACATGGCAACGACTGATTTTATTTCAGGTCATACTGTATGAAGCTATTAAATTTACACACACACACATACACACACACACACACACACACACACACACACACACACACACACACACACACACACACACACACACACACACACACACACACACATATATATATATATATATATATGAAAAATATACTTTGAAAAATAATATGGTTTGTAAATTAAATAACGTGAAAATTGTGAACCAATCTGAGTTCACATTTTCTTTCCTTCACTATACAAAAGATCATGTACAGCGCTCCAAAAACTTTTTTATCTTGAGCCATTACTTTTAAGTGTACGGGTAGATGGAACGCAAATATATGAGCAATTTTATTAGACCATAAATTTCGACATGTTTGTTTTATACGAAGCTGAATGTGTGAAAACGTTATTAGATCCTTGGAATAATTGTGGGTTTCTAATTATTCCTTCTGAGTAAGACTGTCCAAATATCTGTTGAGTTGACAGAAGCCTTTGTCTTTATACATACATGCATGCACACAGGCATACAAACATACACATATATGTATACACACACACATATATATATAAAAATATACACGCTCAAACACAAGCACACACACATACGCATATATATATATATATATATATATATATATATATATATATATATATAGATAGATAGATAGTCAATCCAGACATGAACAAGCAAGAAAAAACAACAAGGCGAGGACGTGGAATAAGCACAGTTTAATTGAACGCCCAGGAAAGGAATGAAAAGAAAGAGGATTTCACATTTCGAGGGATATATATATATATATATATATATTACAGGAATACCTGTGGTTGAGAAGTTTGTTTCCCAACCGCATGGTCCATGTTCAAACTCCCTCCTCTTAACGACTGTCTCTACCTCCTCCTTAAAAAAGCAACTTTTTATTTTATTTTCATTTAACTTATTTTATCCTCTCTCCTACCCACTTTTTTTTTTACTGTTTTTTCGATTTTTTATCGTTTTCTTCTCTCGAATTGTTCAACTTTTTAATTGCATTAATTTTTTTTTAAGTTTTAATTTTTATTTTATACCTTTAATTTTAACTCTTTTATTTGTTTATCTTGTGTGTGTTCTTTTTGGTAATTTTCATTCATTTATTCATTTTTGCATATTGTACCCTCCCCTCTTAATCGATCATATTTTATCATATTTTATTTTTTTCTGTATACACGTGCTCATGCATACATACACGTAAATATATACACACACGCACAAATACATGTACGGCCACAAACATACACTTACGCACATACACACGTACACACGCGCATACACGCGCACACACACACGCACGCACACAGAAACGCACATATACCACCACACATACAACCTTACGCACACACTCACATACACAAAAGCGACACACATGAACGAACACATATCTTCTACACACACAGCACACACTCATACACACACGCATACACACACGCACATACACACACGTTTACATATTCAACAGGCACACACTCTGACGCATGCACACACTACACACAACACATACACACATACACACCCAACATATATATACATGCATACGCATTTATACACACGCACACACTTCAAACTGCCAGTCAGACAGCTTTCTACTGATCATTCCTCTACGCACATGTGAAGAGACACACAACTGAACACAGGACCACTACTCCTGTTACTATGCTGCTGAATTCTTCCTACAATATTAAGGGACACAAATTTCTCTCAGACATACACATATAATCACCACACACACAGCACATACACGCATACACACAATTACACAACACACAACACACGCAACACATACACATATGCTATTACACACATACGTCCTTCTCTTACACCCTCCTGTCGTACAACGAACTTTTTCTTCACCCCTTCCTTTCTGGACATTTCAAAATGTAACCCCACATGTGAATCATTGGCGATTTCGTCCCTTGCGTCTCTCTTTTCTATGGGACTTTCCTTTGTTTCTGAAACGTTAAAGCACCTTTCTTTCCTTTCCTGAGCGTTTGCTGATACTTTACATGTTCCACGTCCTATATATGTACGCACAGACACAGACTCACTTAATCACAGGCACCCAAACATAGACATATATTGTATATATATATATATATATATATATATATATATATATATATATATATATATATATATATATATATGTGTGTGTGTGTGTGTGTGTGTGTGTGTGTGTGTGTGTGTGTGTGTGTGTGTGTGTGTGTGTGTGTGTGTGTGTGTGCATACATACACACACACTCACACACGTAGACACAAATTTATACGTATGTGTGTATTTGTGTATGTATGTGTATATGTGTGTGAGTGTGTGTGTAGGATTTTGTATACGAACCTATAAACCTAATTGTTTTAAGAGAAGAAATATTATTTTGCGAAAGTATTCATTCCTACCCTAAAGTCAAGCTTACACTTAATATACATTTTGATCAAGCGGTGAATAATGTGAAAATTCATTTCCAGCATTTGCGAATTATGTTCTCGAAATTCATTGATAACATGAATAAAGAAAACATTTTGTTATATACTCAAATTAGACAATTGTCAAGGGATAAGTGATTTGAAAGATATTTTTTGTGAATGCAAGAATACTGGTATCAGATAACTGTTAATTAGGTCATTATCTGTGAAATACTCTTCATACGAATACGACAATCTATGTAACATATAACTATAAATACGTACAATTTGGACAGTAGAAGATATATATGACAAACCATAGCGTAAAAGTGAAGAAGGAAATCTGTTTAGTCATCTCAATAAATGTCTGAAAATAAGGCGGCGAGCTGGCAGAAACGTTAGCATGGCGGGCGAAATGCTTAGCGGTATCTCATTTTTCTTTACGTTCTGATTTCAAATTCCGCCGGGCTCGACTTTTCCCCTTTATCCTTTCGGGGTCAATAAATTAAGTACATCCCCGTATACTAGCAGTTCAGCATAAGAGACCGTTAGAATAAGTACTAGACATTTCGGTGTTGATAAATTAAGTACGTCCCGGTAAGCTAGAAATTCAGTAAAAGAGACTGATAGAATAAGTATTAGACTTTTAAAAAATAAGTGTTGGGGAATATACAGTACAACTGTTAGGACCAACCACATTGCAATATTGACAGCCTATGATACAAATGCTGAGTGTCACTACAATCGGTTCTAAGTTTGTGTCACAATACAAATCAACAAAACTTTTGAATCTCACTGTTGAATGAATACATTACAGTGTAATGATGTATTCAATTTACAGATTTGTTATAGTATATATTATTGGAGCGACAGTAAGTTATGTATGCAAAAACACACGTATACCAGTAAGGTTATTTCATATGCGTGTTTGGTCTTAGTTATATCATAAGCAGATAGATAGATAGTGAGAGAGAGTGAAAGAGTAATGAGAGAGAGAGAGAGAGAGAGAGAGAGAGAGGAAATGTGCTGATGACCGCTTATGGTCTTCACCATATACGCAAAACTATTAATGATACAGCCTATGATACAAATATCCATTAATATCAAGATACAAAAATAATTATAACTATATTATGTATGTAACCTTAATATTTAGTATATATATACGTACATACATACACACATATACATATACATAAACATATATATATATATATATATATATATATATATATATATATATATATATATATATATATATATATATATACATTTATATCATAAATACTTCATAATTTTTGTAATCTTTATAATTTGCATATTAGCTTTTAGCAACATATTCTATACTCAACCTCTTAATTTGATATATGTAGAACACCCATATAACCCATTTGATAATAGTATAATTATTTATTATACCAATCATTATATAAGCAATATTTAACATCAAAATATAAATAAATATACATAATACATTATAAGTATAATTATAAGTATTCACTTAATCTTTTATTCTTTTGATTGTAACCGTCAATAATTTTCTTTAATTTTTACTTTAATCCTTACTTCTAGTCTACAATATCTATATCATTGTTAAATAGAATATAAATATAACTAACATTGAATGGACCCCAAATCTCTATATATTTTATTACATCTACACTTTTGTATACGTGCTAGAATTTTTGGACTCTTCATAGTTTGTTTTTACTTTTTATTTTTTATAAATTTTTATATATTTATATTTTTGTATTTATCTTAATTTTTATTAGTTGTTGTATTCTTGAATTTATGACTTGGTTCTTTTAGTGTTTCAATGTGTGGGTGTGAGGCTTTTGACATGGTTACACACACACATGGATATGAAATAAAAGGAGATCACTAGCGGTTTATATTTTGACCTGGGGAATTTGTCCTGTCACATTTCTCATCACCTATCACAATTTGCTTTAAAAAAGGCGCGTTTTCATTCCGTTCATAAAGCAAATCACAGATGGAAATGCGATCCAAAATGTTCTTCTCACTAAACTCATGTGATACCCAAGCATCGTAGCTCTTTGTGTACCCAAGCTTTACCAGGTGCTCATGAACGACGGATTGTGATAGATTGAGGCTTTCTGCGAATTCTCGGGTTGTGCAATGTGGGTTATTCTCAATTAATGACTTGATTTTTCATCATCTGTAGTGGATAGTCTGCCTGATCGCTCTTTATCAATAAGGCTACAATCTCCAGCTCGGAACCTTGCGAACCACTTCCGTTCTGTACTTTCGGATAAAGTAATATCGCTGTAAACCGCGCATATTTCTTTGGTTGGTTGTGAGGCATTTTCTCTTTACGGAAAAAGAAAAGCATCAAGTGCCGAAAATGAACTTTCTTATTTTCCATTTTCAAGGGTTACAAAATGAACACAGGTAATAGGAACATAAACCTTCTTCCACGAAAAGGTAGCTTAAACTATGCTCTAAATGCAGGTGTAGTCAAATCTTATTTTATGGACTCCACCATGTTTAAAAATAAGTCGAAAGGTAAGCTACTATAAATCGGCCTGAACTTTCCGGACAGCCCAATATAATATAGTATGTAAGATAGGTACGTGTGGATTTCTTTTCAAATAGATTTAATGTTTAAGTACCATATTTATGTTCAATATTAGCGAAATTTTAAACGTGAACTATGCACTTTTTAATGTAAGTTTGTTTACATTTGAAAATATCTAAACATTGTTCTGAAATGTGAAATAAGTCAAATAAGCTATTTCGCAACTCAAGACTAAAAAGCACTTCCTTACTTGAAGAGATCTAACAATATATAGATTGTTGCAACCTTAAAGTTATAATTATTGATGATTCTGAAATATTGTTATATCTAAACATATATATGTAAGTAGAATACCGTTTTTTTTTTTGGGGGGGGGGGGATATTTTGGGGATTTTTCTTGGTTGAAGCGGTTCCTTTTATACTCTTATATGTATATTGTTTTTCATCTTTTAATTTGCATTACTTTTCCATTTGTAATACAAATAAAACAAACCAAGCATTTTCTTAATTTTTCTTCTCTATTTTCTTTTATTGAATGTTATATATATATATATATATATATATATATATATATATATATAATTATAAATATATAGGGATTGACAGTAACCTGCTTCTCCAACATACTGAGAATTCAGAAATAGCAGTCAAAAAACTACTGATTTCAAAACTACAAATTAGGTGGATGGTTAAACCGCAGGAATTCGTACGAGTCTCTTTCCTAAGCGGAACTATTTCTGATACACACTGAATTGAAATTCATTAGGGCGAGAGATTTTGAACTTACTGGCCGATAAATTTCTTAACGTCTTCCTCACGTGGTATTGATGTTCACATGGTCAAAATTAACGTGAGTTATTTAGACATTAACAAATTTATTAGAATATTTAGCTGAAGATCACAATAGAGTATTATGTACTCTTAACTGTGAAACAATTGTACTAAATTAACTAAAGGCAAGTGTTTTTTTTTTTGCTCTTCTCTACTGTTTTTTGTTCTGTGTGTATCAAAAATATCGCTATCAATCTGGAGTAATAATTTGTAGTTTTGAAATCAGTAGTTTTTTGACTGCTATTTCTGAATTCTCAGTATGTTGGAGAAGCAGGTTACTGTCAATCCCTATATATTTATAATTAAAAATGTTTTTTACCGAAGAAGGTTTTTTTCATACTGAGCTACCCGGCAGAATTGTTAATTATTAATTTTATTACTAATTGATGATTCCCTGCCCTGCATATCTATATTTTAATAATAACTCTAAGGTGGATGGTTAAACTGCAGGAATTCGTATGAGTCTCTTTCCTAAGCGGAACTATTTCTGATACACACTGAATTGAAATTCATTAGGGCGAGAGATTTTGAACTTACTGGCCGATAAATTTCTTAACGTCTTCCTCACGTGGTATTGATGTTCACATGGTCAAAATTAACGTGAGTTATTTAGACATTAACAAATTTATTAGAATATTTAGCTGAAGATCACAATAGAGTATTATGTACTCTTAACTGTGAAACAATTGTACTAAATTAACTAAAGGCAAGTGTTTTTTTTGCTCTTCTCTACTGTTTTTTGTTCTGTGTGTATCAAAAATATCGCTATCAATCTGGAGTAATAATTTGTAGTTTTGAAATCAGTAGTTTTTTGACTGCTATTTCTGAATTCTCAGTATGTTGGAGAAGCAGGTTACTGTCAATCTCTATATATTTATAATTATAAATGTTTTTTACCGAAGAAGGTTTTTTTCATACTGAGCTACCCGGCAGAATTGTTAATTATTAATTTTATTACTAATTGATGATTCCCTGCCCTGCATATCTATATATATATATATATATATATATATATATATATATATATATATATATATATGTATATATATATATATATATATATATATATATATATATATATATATATATATATATATTTATCTATTTGCATAATATCGAGGTCTCTTTCTTTCTTTTGCTGCCATTCCTGTCAAATATATATATGTATATAAATATATATATATATATATATATATATATATATATATATATATATATATATATAGACACACGCATATGTATATGCATATATACATTTACCTTATTTATTGTTTATTTTAGCATATGATGCAATGCCATATTTATGTATATTCTCCATACTTTTATGAAAAGGAATCTGAGATATTTGTGGGTAGCATCTAACATATGACAGCATAGAATTGTGATCGTATAGAGGTAGTTTCTCAGGTGCCTCATTTCTAATTCAGCATAATATTCATGATGTGATACTGGCTGAAGGAAGAGAAGTGTCTTTTGCAGAAATCCACTCTTATCCTTTCATCAGAGTCAACTGTTGGAGCATATAATTCAATTTGTTGACGATGAATAACGAAAAGTTTCTTACAGCAAAACAAGGCAATGATACGAATCAGTGATAAAAAGCTACACAGGAAAATTAAAACTCCAACATCGATTTATTGTAACGCGTATATAAAAGAAAAAGCTTATATTCATGTCTGCATAAATACGAAGCAAACATATGAGATGTTATTCATCAATCTACAGTGGTGTGTATGCGTAGTAGTCATTTAAACTCTTCATTACTAATTGCAAACATCGAAAGTTAAAGGAACACTCAGACATCATGGCGGCTTAATCTGCAGAGAACATACAGAAATAGCTGCGATAAATATCAGAGACAGCATCCTAATAGTAGTATTTGTGTAGTCAATAGAAGAAAATGTACATAATCCTTTGAAAAGTCTACGAATATATATGTCAATTTTTCATCCTTATCTATATGAAAACTATGAGCCATAATTTTATGGTATATTTTCATGTGATATTTATATGTATGTATCAGTCAACTACTCTACCTCTCTGTCAGTCTGTGAAGCACCGGTTCTCTAATTTTTTCTCGTTTTTGTTAACTAGCAAATATAATGTATTAATGAATACTCTAATATGGACCTCTATGTTAAACGCTTCTATAGATTATCTATAGATATTATTTTCTCCTACAGGTACAAGACCTGAAATGTTGCTGAAGTGTGCTAGATTATCACATCGACCCCAGTGTTCAACTGATCTTTATTTCAACAAATTCAAAAAGATGAATAACAAAGGCTACTTATTCAAATTTTTAAGTCGGAACGTAAAATGAAATCCCATTATACATTTTTCCAGGCGAGCTAATGATTCTGTCAGCTTGCTACATAGAGTATCTATAACTAACGGTTTCAAACTTTGGCACAAGACCAGAAAGTTCGAAGAAGGGTAAAAGAATTGTATCAACTCCGTTGTTCAATTAGTACTTATTTTATCGACCTCGATATATATTTGAACCTAGAACGGATAGACGAGCTAAATGCTGCTAAGCGTTTTGCCCGGCAAATTAAATATTCTGCCAATTTGCCGCCTCAGTATCTATAAATATTTGTGGCAAATAATAGTACAAGGCCGTCAATGTTGGGGAAAGAGTTAAGTCGATTATATCAATCCCAGTGTTCAAATGGTGCTTATGTTATCGACTGTGAACATATAGAAGGCAAGTCGACCTCGGCGGAATATGAACTCAGAACTGATAGACATAAGACATTCCACTAAGCATTTCATTCGGCGTGCTAACGATTCTGCCATCTCACAGTCTTATTATCGAGAAATATTAGGTGTAAATAGTATTCTGGAAGTTAAAATCAAAATATAATTTATTAAGAAACCTTAATTAAAGAATTTATATAAGCGCATTTTCAATTCAAAAATGTTGTCAATAGAATACACCTTAAGTGAAAATAATGAAACTCTATATTTATATCATATATAGTGAATTCAATTCCAAAGATTTTAAATTTGTTTAAATCAAAGCAACGGAAAAATAATATGAATGCGTGTGCTTGTGATTGATTTTATGTGCTTGTGTGTCTGTGCACGCTCGCGATTATTTGTCAATACATGTTTGTGCTTTCACTTACCTCACTCCCCTGAGGTCAGTCTTGAGAAGTTCATCGAACTGTCAATGTAAATTATCATGATACGCTTACAAAATCCACCCACACCCTGCACACACATATACACACATTTTCTACCTGGTTTCCATGGAATAAATTCACTTAAAGCAATGGTTGGGTTGAAGCTATACTAGAATAAAAGTACACATGATAATATGGAACGTGACTGAACATAAAATCACGCAGTTTTGAAACGAAGATCCAAATCATACTGTCATATTTGTGCAAATGCATGCACGCATACATACATACATACATACATACAAGTGCATGTATACATATTTATGCATATATATACATACATACATATATATATATATATATATATACATATATATATATACACACACATATATATATATATATTTATGCATGTATGTATGTATGTAAATATGTAAGCTTCTATATATGTGTGTGTGTGTGTGAGAGAGAGAGAGAGAGAGAGAGAGATGGGGAGTGTGTGTATGTGTGTGAGAGAGAGAGAGAGAGAGAGAGAGAGATGGGGAGTGTGTGTGTGTGTGTGTGTGTGTGTGTGTGTGTGTGTGTGTGTGTGTGTGTGTGTGTGTGTGTGTGTGTGTTAGTAAAGTAAGACACACATGTGGTGTGTTAAAATGGCAATACGAGAAAATTTCCTTTATATTTTGCAGCAGACGTTGGCTCTTTACTAGTTTTTCTTTATTTTTAATCTTTTAGAGCTAGTTTTTTTTTTTTAATATTACATTCTAAAATACTTAGTAATATATACGAATTGTAGTTGAGTATATTCACGACAAATCTCCGCTAAAACGTATTATTTTTTAATCCGTGTGTTTCGTGAGTGTGTGTGGCGATCGTGTGTGCATATCTATTGGACCGTTAAAATTCATCATGATAAACTCTTTCAGGAACTTGCCAACACCATGCATATTTGAATGTGTCACTGTTTTGACATTAGTGCCTTTCGGACGGTTTCTTAATCAGAAGCCAATGATTGTCTTACAGTACACACAATTCAGTTTTCTTTTATCTTTTGTATATTATCCGTTTGAAAATATAAGTATGTATACGTAACGCTGAGTCTTCTAAGTGTGGTCATAAACATTTCTTTCCACCGTGCATCAGAATTTGATGTTTTCAGTTTAATTTATTTCTACTTCATGTAAAAACTTGACCCAGTAGCCAAAAACGCGAATACCTCAATATTCATAGTTTATATGGAAACATCAGCATATTGCTTGGAAAATAATTCACCAAAACTTATCAGTTATTCTCCTGTAGGAAACAGTTTGGATGTATATACGTTTTTCTTTTATATACGTTCATTTTATTGGTTGTTTAGTCCTCTAATGTCCCACTTGTCCATAGCGCAACATTCGAATTTCTAACTTAGGAAACGCATAATATTGCATGTAAGAGAATCTTACTGCCCAACTTACTGATTCAAATGGGAATCCACTCAATAATAATGAGGTTTCTTGCGTGCATAATTCTTGATTTTGCGCGTAGATATTTTCACATTGATTCTCATGTTAGAACGTTATAATGCGTTCCGGCTGCTATTTGTTTTAAAAAGGAAGAAAAACATGTAACGCGACGACTAGTCTTATAAATAACAATCTCTAAATATCTACTGTATTAATACTCTTGTGTTTTTCTCCGTCACAGCGTATCAATGAGAAAGGAAGAGGTGATAGATGAATAAGGAAGGAAGGGATGAAAAAAAATCAGCGTTTCTACTCTGTGTGAGTAAATGAGTGTGCATGTAAAAAGGAGTTATGTGAATGTTTGCGTGTGTCTGTGTGTGTGTGTGTTTGTAGTGTAGTGTCTGTGTGTGTAATGGAAGTGAGATGAACATTCAACGCCTAAAAGAAAAATCAAAAAACGTTTCAACTCTGTGTGCGTATATGTGTGTATGTGTGTGCGTGTACAAAAGATGTATGTGAATGTTTGTATGCGTGAACCAGCGTTCTTTCCGTAACAAACGATGATCGATATCATATCTCAAAAGACAACCATTAGATAACATTGACAAGAGTAATAATTTGATTTGCCATCCATATTCTATCTGTTTTGTTAAAAACTGTTACAATCACACAAACCTACACACACATATACATACTCATTAGGGAAAATTCTTATTACCTGAGTGTATCAAGAATATAAAACGACTGCAGTTGAAAAGTATATTATAAATACACACTTAACAGTTCATACAGCTTAATTTAACAGTTTATACATGTCTTGAATATATTCGTATTAAGAAATGTTTACCTAGTGTTCTTTCAATAACTATATATAAACTAACCGGTGTTCTTTCAGTAACTAACGATGATCGAAATCACATCTCAAAATACAACCACTATATAAAAGTGAGAGTTGTATTAACTTGAATTACCTTCCAAATTATATTTGTTGTGTTACAAATAATTATTACAATCACTCACATCTACACAAACAATACATATACAAACTCTTTAGAGAAAATAATTATTAGCCGAGTGCATCAAGAATATAAAACGACTGCAGTTGAAAAATATATTATAAATACACACTTACTAGTTCATACATGTGCCTAATTTTTTTATGTTAAGAAATTTGTATAATAAATTTTGAATGGGGAATTTTTTACAACAACTCTAAGTCACGGACTATTTTTGTGGCTTTAAGTCGTATGAGTTTAGGCTGGTTTCAGTAGTGGAGAGTGCAATTGAAAGGAAATGTCGCTTCGAAAAAGTTGTTATTTACTTGCCAGCTCCCGTATTTGGTCACGGATAGCTTTATGTGGCCTTAACTCGTTCAAGAAGGAAAGGAAATTTTAAAATTATTTTGAAGGAGACAAGCAGTCAAAGGATGTTAAATGCAGATAGATTTTTCACAAAAAATGTGGTTATAAAATAATTATTAAACTAAAAACTTGGTTTTGTACCTTATTTATTATATAAAATACTACAATTAGCTGTCATTTTTGACGGCACGGGGACAGCTAGTTTACTATAATAATCGTCTTGTGTTTTTCTCCGTCACAACATATGAATCAGAAAAGTAGGAGTGGGGAGCATTTCAACTTTGTTCGAGTATCTGTGTGTGTATGTAAAAGGAGGTATGTGAATGTTTGTGCTTGTGTGTGTGTGAGTGTGTATGTGTGTGTGTGTGTGTGTGTGTGTGTGTGTGTGTGTGTGTGAGTGTGTGTGTAATGAATGTGTGATGGTGAACATTCAGCGCTGAAAGTCAAACAGCGTTTCAATTCTGTGTGAGTATATGTGTGTATGTGTATGCGTGTACAAGAGAAGTATGTGAATGTTTGTATGTTCTTTCAGTAGCAAACGATGATCGCTGCCACATCTCAAAAGATAATCACTAGATGTTATTGACAAGTGTATTAATTTGATTTACAATTCATATTTAGATATAAAATACAAAAATTAGCCGTCATTTTTGAGGGGACGATGCCAGCTAATACACAGTAGAATATATTTGCATGTAAATTTTTAAAGAAAAACTGTTCTTAATTAAGAATGGTAAAAGACTATCTCTCACAACAAAGGATGTTCACTATTGTGTGTGAGAAGTGGCGGTGTTGGCATGAGATCTCATAACATATAGTTCATTATTGTCAGCATTTTCGGTCGAAAAAATTGTCCAATTTATTACATTTTTCCTGATTTTGAAGCGCATCATCATTATATACAGCTCAGCGTATGAGCCGAGTTTAGTTTAAACTCCTCTTATGATTCTTGTTTCATTCGCACTTGAGACTTTCATAAGAAATTACTTCCAAACCTTTCTGTAACAATTTAGCAATATTCTTTGTAGACAAGGCGGCGAGCTGGCAGAATCGTTAGCACCCCGAGAAAAATGCTTAGCGGCATTTCATCCGCCTTTACGTTCTGATTTCAGATTCCGCCGAGGTCCACTTGAGTTGATGAAATAAGTACCAGTTGAACACAGGGTTCTATGTAATCGACTTGCCCCACTCCCTTGAAATTGCTGGCCTAGTGCCAAAATTTGAAACCAATATTAATTTGTAGTCATTTAAATGAAGTTGGTGAAATTTCCGTCTTTTCGAATTTGATGTAGACTTTCTCACGCTGGGTAACACTCTAGACATATATTTTTATCTACATATGTACATCATTCACATCCAGAATACTTTAAATGTAGGTTTATACTCCGTCTCAATTAATTTCATGAGTTGTTTGAAAGACTAGTCTCTGATAATCTCTTATATGGATCACTTTTTGAGACACAATGTTGTTTCCAGGGAATAACGCTTACTACCACATTATCAGAACTGTAATTTAATTTCACTGGGTGGTTTAGTGCATTGTCTGAAATTAACAATATCGTTGTTTGAAATATCATGTATGTGCCATTATAAAGCACGGCGAAACATGTTTGTTAAATAATCCATGCTTTCTTAGCTGAACGGCAAATTAGACGTGCATTTTCCTTACAGATGAAACTTCAGCCGAGTGTGGGAAATTTTAAGTCCTGGTATTGATATTCCTGAGAAATAAAATTACTAATATGCAAACGCTTCTAGAAAATTGTAGTTTCAAGAACACTGGATACTTGAATTGGGGTGCAGCGCCCATTAGCACTCATGCCTTTCAGCTCCTCTGAATAACATTAGCAGCCTTTGTATTGACACTGGCAGCTTCAATAGTTGTTTTTATATTGTTGAAATTGAAACACTTCTCAGACCGTTCTAACCAGATTTTACTATGCAGACAAATTTATTCCTTGTAAATTTCAATTCACTTTCCGTCGTCTTGCGTACATTTTCTTTTTAAAGAATTTCTGTTGTGGTTATTGTCACACTATGTCGAATTTGATCCTCGATCCACACATCTAGAGTCCGTCCCGTTTTAAGCACCGAGTCAGAAAAAAGAAAGGCACAGATTAACTTCTTGAGCACTTGACTTAACTTTCTGTCTATTGTCATATGTAGTACCTACCACACAGCTTCAGTCTTTTGGGGATGTGTTCGCTTGTTTCCTCTATATTCAGGCCTTCATAAATACATACATACATACATACATACATGCATACATAAATGCATGGGGCTGCTGAGAGGAAGGACACACTGCTGCTAAAACCTATGACACACACACAAGGATAAACGCACATGCACACACACGCATACACACACACAAACACACACACAACGATAGAAACGCTTGCACACTTAAGGATACACATCTGAGAAGAATAGAATGGAGTAAGTGGAGCAAAAACACACACAAAAACAAAAAGTGTGGCTGAAGAGGTCACAGATATGCGACAAAAGATTTCCGGACAATGGATATGAGTTAAAATAATAAAATAAGAACAATAATAAACGAGTGAAAAAAAATATATTAATAGTGTGTGTGTTTATTCGGCAAAAAAAATGAATGACCATGCCGTAATACAATATCGGTTTCAACACACGATTTCACATCAGGAATCATGCAGACAACGCAGTCCAGCTAACTAAAGATATCTGCATCTGGTAATACAGATGTGTACATTTTATAAAGATGGTTTGTATAGTATTTCCGAAGTACTGATTCCAAGTTAGGTGAAAAGAATATAAATAAGTAACAAATGCTCCTGTACATCGTTGTTTCTTACACATATATATATATATATATATATATATATATATATATATATATATATATATATATATATATATATTAATTTATGTATATATTAATATTATTTTGGTTGAAAAAACTTCGATAATATAAATATGTATATATATATATATATATATATATATATATATATATTAATTTATGTATATATTAATATTATTTTGGTTGAAAAAACTTCGATAATATAAATATGTATATATATATATATATATATATATATATATATATATATATATATATATATATATATATATATATATATATATATATATATATATGTATATATATATGTATGTATATATATATATGCGTATTCACATAAGTATAAATGATTATATACATTCATCTCAGTATTTTTGTAGAAACACAAGATTAACCCCATTTATGATCCCTTTTTATTACATAACATTCCGCTCCAATTTTTTATCGGATTTATATCATCCTATCTCCTCCCAACTCTACACTCTGAATGTTCTTTCTTTTTTTTTCTTTTTTCTTTTCTTCTTTTTTTCTTCCCTTCTTGTCCAACGTACAATCTGGTAGCGTCCTAATCTCCAACGGTTTTTTCAAATATATTACGTTATAACCTTCTCCAACTATAGTTCTCATATTTGGTTGTAATGTCTTACGTTTAAACTGGTTCCCATACATTTCGCTGAGGAGAAGTTTACATTTTTAACATCGCCGATTCCTATGGACCGCATAAATTGTAATTCTTCGAAACATATGTCGGAATAAATGTATGCAGTTATAATATGCGTTTACTCCATTCTTTAAATTTATATATATATATATATATTAATTTATGTATATATTAATATTATCTTGGTTGAAAAAACTTCGATAATATAAATATGTTAATAGTTAGCATGGTAGCAAAAATCATGCAAAAACTGGGATATCATACCCGGTTAATGGGTAGAAATTCCATGTTAAAGTGATGTATTTTGAGTTGATATGAATAATAATAATAAATGGAGACGCTTTTTGGTCCATTTATTATTATTCTTCATATAAATATATATATATATATATATATATATATATATATATATATATATATATATATATATATATATATGTATGTATGTATGTATGTATCTATATATATATATATATATATATATATATATATATATATATATATATATATATATATATATATATGTATATCTATCTATATCTATATATATATATATATATATATATATATATATATATATATATATATATATATATATATATATATATATATATATAATATTCGATTTTAAATACAAACCTAGTCCATTCTACGGATTTGTAAAGCTTGCAAAGTTACTCCAAACCTATGCATTAATGTTTCTCTCTCTCTACTGACCTCAAACTGAGACCCATCATTGCTGGCCCTGCTTGTGAAACCCACCTTTTGAGCAATACACCAATATCCCACACGACTATGATATAGAAGCGATCACCTTCTGGCTAGAAAAATACCCACAAGACATCCCAGAAGGCATCAACCACATATCCATAATCGCAGCACTCAAATTCATTCTACTGAACAACTATTTCATGTTTGATACAGTTTACTATCGACAAAAATGTGGAATTGCAATAGGAACCTGAGCTGCTCCTGTGATTGCGAACCTTGTAATGGGGTACCTAGAGCTTAAAATATATGAATCATCAATATGGTACCTCTTTTCATTGCTATTTAAAGGAGACCTGGAAGAGGTATCTGGACGATTGCTTTATACTTTGGAAAGACAGCATGGACAAACTCCTCGTACAATTCACCATGGAATACAACAGTAAACAACTCCCTTTTCTAGACATCCTAATTAAAATACTCAATAACCACATCGAAACAGACATCTTCTATAAACCCACAGATTCTAAACAATACCTATTATTCAACTCATGCCACGCCCAAACACATAAAACATAATATACCTTATAATCTAGCGAAAAAAAATCTGTACTATAGTTTCGGACTCCTATACTCGTGAACGAAGACGCATTGAACTCAGATCAATACCAATCAAAAGACATTACCCAATATCTTTAATAAATGATGGAATTAAACGAGCTAAGGAAATAGACATACGAACATTAAGCGAGGTCAACCGAAATACTAACCAGACTTAAAAGTACTCCCACACATCTCCACATATAACCCTAGAAACAACGAAGCCTTTAACGTTAACATCCAAAATCTACTCATCCTCACAAGGGATAAACCAATGAACAACATTTTAGACACACAAAATTACCACAAGTAGAATGTAACCTAATTCACCGAAAAAAATATTAACCAGCGCAAGACTGTATCTATTAACAACAGAACCAAAAGTGAAAATATGTGGTAGACCTAACTGTGTTACCTGCCCCCACTTTTTGGAGGGTTCAGAGTTCCATTTTAAACAAGGTGAAATATTTAAGATTAAATCAAATTTCACCTGTGCCTCGGAAAATCTAATCTATGACATTACATGCTTAGGATTTGGTAATAATTATATTAGCCAAACAGGAATATCACTGCGTAGAAGAAGCGCTCTCCACAAAGAGCAAATCAGCCACCCACATTACAGACAGATACAAGTTAGTGGACACATAGAAAGGTGTGCGAGGAATCTTAATCCTAATTTCCTAATTTTTCCCTTCTATAAAATGTCCTCAGAACACCTCAATACAACAAAAAATGAATAAAGAGGCAGCTTTCATCAATACATATCTTCTACAACTAAATATGAACACATAACATAATATAGAATACTACTAACCTTCCATTTAATACCACTAACCCCCATACACCCCATACACCATTCACATTACGGACCTAGATTTAACCTAATTGCACCAAATCCAAAACAACTTACCTCCCTTACACATAATTTTTTACTCAGGGACTAGTAGACCTGACACCATTCAGTATTCGGTGTGCAGTCAAAGCAATGATTAGTAATATTACGAAGCCGGTATGCTTTTCAATCTCTTTAATGACTGTTATTACTTTTATTCCTACTTCAGTTCATCTAATTGTATATATCTATCGTTACTTTTCATAAAAAGCCTTTACTTTTTTTTGATTTCCAATGTGCATTTTCTCTTATTTTTCTTCTTACTTTCCCCTTACATTTCCACGTGTAGTTTCTATTTTGTTTTGTAACATATTTCTATTATATATATATATATATATATATATATATATATATATATGTGTGTGTGTGTGTGTGTGTGTGTGTGTGTGTGTGTGTGTGTGTGTGTGTGTGTGTGTGTGCATATATATATATATATATATATATATATATATATAGTTTCCTTATCTCAGCCTATTGGTATAATGTAGCCAGTCTGAATTATCTGAAATAGCCTCACGTCATCTTAATTAAAGTACTAAAATTTCTATTTGTATTTAGTGCATGTTAGGATATTTATCGCTACGCACACACACACACAACTATATAGATAGACATTCATATCCGTATACATATCTATCTGTCTGCCTGTTTGTCTATCTGTCTAGTGAAAGAAGAAATAATATCATGAAACTAGTTAATATCCCACTAAATATCTTTATATCGGGAATTAACAATTTAGAAAATAATATAAAGAATTTCAGAAAAAAAAAATGATTGAAAGAAAGAGAGGAATGGAAGCTGATAGAAGGAAATTTACTGTAAAGGACTGAAATGGATAGAGAGAAAATTGAATGAATGAGAAATGTATGGGTGAGAGTAGAGAGAATTTATTTCTGTCTTGCAACAGTGAATTTTAAGTTCGTGCGTAAATTTTAATACCATACATACGTTTTAATATCAATAACTTAATAATCAATATCTTAATGCTGATGTGCCCCGATGGAATAATGCAGTATTATGTGATTCTGAATGAAATTAATTCCTAAAATTAGTTATTTTAGGAGAGAATTATATAGCTCTTTTATTGAGATTTTCCATAAATACGTGATATATCAAATTACACTACTATGGGAATTGTCGCTGTGTAATGGTATCAAATATTGCAGATGTAGACGTATTTGCTTTTGCAGTACCGACACGAACTCAGATTGATACACGTTGTCAAATGTTGTCTGTTGTACATTTTACTCTACGGAGTACATAACCTGGATCTAACTGGCAAATAGCTTTTACACGAGAAAAATAAAACGAAGTGAAATCTCAGACATAATTTAGCACTACTATCACTGCGTTATAAAGATTTATGCTCCTTTAATGTAATTTCTAGGAGTCCTTGATTCAACAAACAGTTTTAGCCAACTGTGAAACCTACAGAGGCGCCTGGTGCAAGGCAGCATGTCACTAAATCAATGCTGCAATCGACAGTAAATGATTAATGTAAAGCAATGTGACGACTGGTATGACATTAATAACTGTATTTCTTACAAGAAGCAGAAAATAAAAGTTGCGATGTAGAAGCTTAATGCACGGTGACAGAGGCAACAGTTAATAGTTTTCACAAGGTCAATTAAAAGTTTGACCTTATGTTATTGACAAGCAGGAAATGTATATTCAAGTGAACCTGCTTGTTTACACATTTTACCACTCAACAACTATGTAAATATTTGACAGATTTCTGGAGAGAGCGAAATAGAGAACGTATGTGAGAATGAGAGAATGACTATGTGCGGTGCGATATTGTGCTGGCTCTATTTTGTATAATATCCTCCTTCTTTCAAAGCTATTAATCAGTTATTCAAATGAATCCGTTACTTGAATGTTTGTAGACAAAATATTTTGCTGTTACATATGTGTATACATATATATATATATATATATATATATATATATATATATATATATATATATATATATATATATATATATATATATATATATATATATATATACACATACATACATACATACATACATACATACATTTATACATGTCCCAAAAATAGTATACACAACTTAAATACTTGTAAAGTAGGTGCTTTTTAAAATACATTTCATTTTCAAAATTTTATACTATCTGCACACATTATTCCATTGTTTTGTCAACGCTTGTTTTCAAACTGACGTCCGTTAAATCTGTGGCATGTTTCGGGCTAGATTATATTCTTTATAAAAATCTAGGTTTTATATAGGTTGATAATTTCGTAGTTATGCATGTCCATATAGTTGACTGAAAAATGATGAGCAAACCCGGGCCAGAATCGAAACTAATCGGAAGGGCAAGGACCCGTGTAAGCGTTGATTTTGGGTTCGATTCTGTCTTGGGTTAACCCATCGTTTTTCAGTCACTTGTTTATATATAGATGTCACTTTAAATCGGAGTATATATATTATTATTATGATATATTATTATATATTTACTATTATTCTACAAATAGACTACCACAGTCGCTCAATTTCCGTAACTTACAAAGCCCTCCGCATTGGAAAGTTAAAATATACATTCATAAAACTGACTGAAATTGAATGTGAAGGAGCCGAGTAAGTGTTGATTTGTGGGTTAGCTCATCATTGTTCTATCAATTGTTTATATATAAATGTCGTTTTAAATCGAATTATATATATTTTTATTATGATATATCATTATATAGTTATTATGTTTGTATTATATATAATATATATATATATATATATATATATATATATATATATATATATATATATATATATAGGTCGCTAGCCACTGAACCTTTTTTTATTTTCTCTCCCTGTTTATTTCTGTGTTCCTTTCTGTCGAATAGCGTAGGCTCGAAACGTAAAAGACTTTCTCACTTCCCGAGCGTTAAACTAATACATCTGCTTGTTGTTTACATACCCGTCTTCGTCGTTTTTTTTTTTTTGTAAATTCTCACTATATATATATATATATATATATATATATATATATATATATATATATATATATATATATATATATATATATATGCTTACATGTAGGATATATAGGAAGAACAAACATGTAGTGATATGTGTATATACATGTAAATATACATGTGCATAATGCAGATATATATCTCTATGTATCTATGTGTGTTTCTTTCTGTTTTATTTGTCTCCCCACAACCGGGTGACAACAGGTGTTGACTTGTTCATATCTCCGTAACTTAAGCGTTAGACAAAAGAGAACGACAGTATATGTGACAGACTTAAAACTAATACATATTAGGTTCGATATATTCCACTAAAGTAGTAATGGTCTTTCCCGAGTATCACCGTAGCCCAATGAATGACACAAAGAAAACATAAATGACAGAACTATAAAACAAGTAATTATTGTTTTATTGTTTAACACATAATACAAATTGTTGGTATATACTCAAATATTCATAATTCTTTTCTGCTGTAGTAGAAATATTAGCCTAGCGTATCTATAAGCCAAGTGCAGCCTAGTGTTTCTGCTGCTATTTTATATAACTTCGCATCATTTACAAGTTAATTTCGTTTTGTTATAACAAAAAAAGTGTTGATCAGCACAAAATACTGTATACCACAAAGTTCTGTCACTAGATTTTTTTTCTAAATTTAAGATTGTTTTGACATGGCTTACGACTTGTGATTATTTAGACGTTAGTTAATTCATATTATGTAGCCCACATATTCACACATATCAATTCTCAGTTTGGTGTGGATGTCATTTTTTATACATCTGATGTTAGTTTCTTGTTTTGTCAGCTGTGCTTGGTATGTGCGAAGCAAATTTGTATTTTCTTTTTTTTTGTATTCATTCACTTGTGTGATTAGTTTTTTTAATGTTTAACTGTAGAAAAGTATCTAGAATATATTCTGTATTTACACGGATCGAATGTAGTTTTGTCGATGATAACTTGGCGATTATTGGTGCAATTTACACAAGCTGGATGTTAATACTTTTAAATAAAATAAAGCCAGATGTTATTCTGAGCTTTACCTGTCCTCTTTTCCTGCAAATATCTTCCACATTTTCTCACTGTAATCCATGCATAGCAATATAAGTTGATATACCATCAGTAATGTCTCACAACCTAGTGATTGTTTCATCTGGATGCAAAACAAGTACTCATCATTCTGATGATTATCAGAATATTGGGAGGAAAACCGATCAGCTGAGGTTTATTGGAAATATAATTCAGTGAATACATTTGGATGCAATTTTAGGCATTGATGCTTTGGTTTCGTAAACAACTAGCATGTCAAACATATTCTATCATGTTATATATGCGGTGATAAATGGTTTGCTGGTGAGAGAAAAAAATGATGTTTACTTTGTTTCACTGTCGCTGCACGTGCTTCACCTACGTACCTAGTTGCTGTGCTATGAGATATGGAACGACCTAATGACCCAGGCAGCTCAACCGCTGGGTTTTGAAATGTTATCCCAAAGTCCAAAATCTGTACCATGTTATTAGATTCTATGCATTGTGCTCGTTAACAAAATGCTCGTATATAGCTGTGCTGTTTCAGTGTGATATTAATATTTGATAAGATTTGGCGTTACATATACACAGGCAAACAGATTCATACACACAGGTATGCACACACAATGTAGATGCACACATCTTTATTTCCCTTTGAAACATCGATTGGATTATGCGACAATTAAACTTACATGCAGCTTCACACATACTTTGATTTTGACTTTATTTGTCTTTTATTTACTCATTATATACTGCATATGTATCTGAGAAAAATATGTCTCACGCAAAGACTATACAAATATTCTAACAAATATTACTTATCGAATCATTAAAAAAAATTAAACCATAACACATTTTCACGAAATTACAATGGGGTACTATGGAAATGGAAAAAAGAACAGATTTCCGTTGTTTCTAATAATACAGTCTCTGTGCCGTAAAGATAGTATCCTCCTCGTTGGATTTTTATTGATGCCATTAAAGACAAATTGAAATCTCTATGTAATGTGCTGCTTGAGGTGTCAAACTTGAATATAATCGTATCATATGGTATCTAAACTTACTCTTGTATATATATATATATATATATATATATATATATGTGTGTGTGTGTGTGTGTGTGTGTGTGTGTGTGTGTGTGTGTGTGTGTAACAAAGTAAAGTTGTAAATACCACACGAATGGAAATATATATGAAAGAAGGTTTTAAAATGCAATTTTAAAGATGTTTATTCACTTGACCAGTTTCACTTTTTTAGAGAAAGATTGTCAAATGTAAAGTGTAAAGCTTTGTATAAGCTTTGTTATGTTCAGTACTGGTTGACACAAATGTATTAAAATACATATATACATTCTGTGGATAATAATAAGAAAATGTTAAAAGCAGTTTACAACAGAGTATTCAACAAAACATATTAAGAGTTGAATAAAAATCATGCTTGTTTGGTAGTATATATATATATATATATATATATGTATATATATATATATATATATACACACAGAAACAGACATACTTAAGAATTTACAAAAAATGGGAGCGGAACCAACCTGTCTTTTTAACATGTTTTCTCAAATTGTTGAATATATCTCCTTCTGTATATATATATATATATATATATATATATATATATATATATATATATATATATATATATATACATGCTACTAAACAAACATGATATTTATTGAACTCCTAATACGTTTTGTTGACTACTCTATTGTAAACTGTTATTAACCAATTCTTATTATTATCAAAGAATGTATATATGTACTTTAATACTTTGTGAAAACCAGTACTGAAAACAACAAGGCTTATACAAAGCTTTACATTTTACTTTTGACAATCTTTTTCTAAACAAAGTGAAACTGGTCAAGTGAATAAACATCTTTAAAATTGCATTTTCAAACCTTCTTTCATATATATGCATATATATATATATATATATATATATATATATATATATACAGAGAGGGAGAGAGAGAGAGAGAGAGAGAGAGAGATAGTTTCAGCTGAATATGGTACTTAAGTTGAGGCACCAGAATTTAATATGGTATTATCCATACAATGTCAAAATAAGCTGATTAAAACGAAAATAAGCAACAAGAATATCCAGAGGTAATGCAGTACGATCGTTTCACGCAATTCCATTTAATTGAAAAATGCAACCATGGCATCAATTTCAATGCAGAGCAATCCTCAGCTGCACAAAGACATAGAATTAAATGAAATTAAAACAGACGGACACATTAGTATATAATTTTATTTAAAATCTCCAAGAAGTTAAGGAGATAGACAAAGAACATGCTGCCTTCACTTCCACTTAGAAGCTACTAAGGTCTCAGGAAGAAAGACTTGTTACAGATTTTGCTTGACTATACTAGTTTTACCAAATCTTTGTATATCTGAAGTGGAAAGAACAAGGTGCAGTGTCCGTTAGGGAAGGGCTGAGGGATCGACAGAAATCATAGTGGGTATAGTCATTAAAAAAATCAAGATTTATTAGAAGCAATATCATGTGATTTGGTAAATGAAAACTTAAATCAAGATGTTAGCTGACAATTAAGTGGGCCGGCCACTAACAGACCATTGATAATGAAACAGGGGTAATCTTATCATGTAGTACTATAGTTAAATATTTGAAACAATATTGCTACATTCTATAAAGTTAAAGTTTAGGGTTATTCAGAGGATTATTAAGAAGAATATTATAACAAAAGGATAAAAATGTTTTTGAATACCTTTGAGTAGATACCAAACTTTTGCCACAGTAGAGGGAGGGAATAAACTATCTAGAAAATAGTTTAATAATTATACATATTATATATTTAAATACTAACTCATCAGATGTTATGAATATTGAACAATTGGTATATACTGGTATTTAATAAAGAAGTACTGAGGTAAAAGAACATTCTAACTATATATCAATTAAATCATAATCTAAGCAGTTTATTCTAAGTAGTGAATAAACCAGTATTGTTTTATATAAGCTAAGTATGAATCTATAGAGGTACAAAAATTAGATTTATTTTATAAATAATGTCTATTATAAAATAATAAAGAAATAAAATAATCAAGTAGGGTAGAACACCATAGAAAAGGTATAAAATAGCTTAATCACTTAAAACATGATAAAGTATATGTAGCTTATTAACAACAATAGAGGAGATTTATAGAAAATGTTTAATTCAAAATATATTAAACTAAAAATTATGTATTTTACTTATTTAGCTAGTATCAATTAATACTGATACCTGGTATTAGCTAAAGGAATATCTATGTTATAGGACATTCTAATTTTACACTAATTTTTTAAAACTAAAGGTTATATCATAGATTTAAGAAGTTATTATTGTTACTTCATACATGATATTTATAGTTTCTTAGGGGTACTTAATTAGAAGGGCTACTTATATATAGGCCCTTATAAATACTAAGATCAGGTGGGTAGAGTTCTTTAACAAAGGGTTAAATCAAGTAACTTCTAAAGATCATTTCAAACAATATTGCCATATTGTATAAAGTTAAACTTTAGGGTAGTCAAGAGGATTATTAAGAATGATATTATAACAAAAGGATAAAACTTCTTTGAATTCTTTTGAGTATATACCAAATTTTACCACAATAGTGGGAGGAAAAGAAAATTACATAGAAATAGTTTAATATTTATAATTATTATTTATCTAAATATTAACTTAATAGATGGTATCTATGGAGATTGATCAATTGGATTTAACTGGTATTTAACTGAGGCTAAAGAACATGTTAACTATATACTAATTTAAATAAATTGAATTAGTTTAAGTTGTGGAGATACCGGTATTGTCTTATATAAGCTAAGTATGAATTAATAGGGGTACAAAGATTAGATTTATTAAAGGCTGCTATAAAATAATGAAATGATCAGTTAGGGTAGAGCAGCATAGAAAAGGACTAAAGATAGCCTAATCACTAAAACCATAATGAAGTATATATACTTTATTAACTTCAATAGAGAAGATCTATAGAAAATGTATAATAATTTAAGTATTATGAACTAAAAATTGTTTATTAACTTATTTTGCTTATTACAATCAAGATTGATACCTGGTATTGATTATAATAATATTGTTGTTAAAAAGACATGCTAATTATATACCAATGTTATATTAAGTGGTATAGTATAGGTTTTAAAAGTTATTAGTGTTAAGCCGTACATGATATTAAAGTTTCTTAGGGGTACTTAATTACAAGGGCTCCTTGTATCAAGGCCAATATAAATACTAAGATCAGGAGGATGGAACACTTTAAGAAAGGGATAAAAAACTTAATTACTAAAACTATCTTAAACAATACAGCCATATTGTATAAAATTAAAATTTTGGGCTATCAAGACGATTTAGTATTGATGTGAAAGAACAAATTTACTGTAAATTAATCAAATTATAATTTAAGCAGTTTAATTTAAGTTGTGAACACACCCATATTGTTTTATATAAGCTAAGTATGGATTTATAGGGGTACAAAAATTTAGGTTTATCTAAAGGCAATTATAAAGTATTAAAAAGTACCAAAATGATCAGGTAGGGTAGAACACCATAGAAAAGGATATAAAATAGCTTAATCACTAAAAATCATGATGAAGTATATATAAGACTTAGTAACATCAAAAGAGGAGATTTATAGAAAATGTATAATAATTCAAGTATTTAAAACTAAAAATTGTTTATTTACTTATTTAGCTTGTATATATAATGACTGATACCATGTATTAACTAAAGGAATATTGATGCTGTAGGACATACTAACTATGCACTGATTTTAAACTAAGAGGTACATTATAGGTTTTAAATCACAAGATCAATAAAGTGCAACTTCCTGAAATATCTAAATTTATGGGTGTCACACTATGCACACATGACAGCCTAAGGACTAATCGATTATTAATCAGGTTGCCTTTATCTTTATGCTTAAAAATTCCATATGTTTCCATAAAGCACAGCTCACAGCTCACAGCTCACACCTATATCTGCTATTTCTATAAGGCTGTGCTTTTCTTATTATTTCCCATTTGGGGCTAAACCCAATTCCACTTTCCTTCAATACCCAAATCTTACTGGATAATGACGTACAATTCGCCTTAATTTTAAGTTTAAAGGACGTCATGTGGTTGTATAGACGCTGTTTCAAATTAATCGAACAACCAATGTATATATAATTATAAGTTGTAGTTATTATTGTACATTTATATATTACGTTCTGGGTAAGACATCGGCCTAATAACAAACAGCGGGATTTAACTCTACAATTGCAACTAGAAGGATTATTATTATTAATATTAGTATTATTAAGATTTAAATTATTATTATTATTATTATTATTATTATTATTATTATTATTATTATTATTATTTTATGTTTGACTTTTGTTTTGCATTTGTACAAGTTGGATCCAAGTCTCACCCAGAGACCTCAAGAGACAACAAGTTAGAAGTTCATGTAGGTGTTATGCCTAGGGTACCATATATTTGGATTTGTACAGTTTTGTTCAAGTGAATGTTTAAGAAACCATAAGAAAATTATGTGTTTGCTTTAAAATTTGAGATCACATAGACAGTATTTTACGTAGGATATGGGCAGTTCCCATGAGCACTATCTTTTGAACTTCAGCCATTTTGGGGTTTCCTGGTATCTGAGCTAGGTAGTAATCAGCCCGTTTCGCTGTCATTCCCAGGGCACCTATGACAATAGGTATTGTTTACGTCTTCAGATTCCACATTTTGCTAATTTCTATTTAAAGATCTTTATATTTGCTTAGTTTTTGGTAGGTCTTGACAGATACGTTTATACCGATTGGGACAGTCATATCAATGAGGAGGCATGATTTTTGTCTGAAGTATTTCAGTATGATGTCTGGCCTATTTGCGTCTATCTTTCTGTCAGTTTGAATGGTGAAGTTCCAGAGGAGTGCAATGTGATCATTTTCAAGTACTGGGGGTGGTTTGTGTTCCCACCAGTTTTTATCATAGGGCAAGTCCAGGATTTTGCATATTACCCAGTGAATATATTGTGCAGCTCTATCATGCCTGTTGAGATACTCTGTATTATTATTATTATTATTATTATTATTATTATTATTATTATTATTATTATTATTCAGTAGTTTTATTTTTATAACGTGCTTTCACTTCACTACCGAGCGCAGCTCTGTGCGCCTTGGGTATGTGCTGTGGTTTGCTGTGGTGCTCTTATGTTTACTGTATTGAAAGTGTTTTGCGTAGAATGTGTGCAGTACCCAGTAGTGCAATTTTCTGTATGTTATATATATTTGTAAGTCCTGGTGTTTTTGTTATGTATTTGTCTGAATATTTTTTTATTATACCTAAGGCACCTACTATGATAGGAATTGTTTCTGTTTTTAGATTCCACATTCGAGTTATCTCTATTTCCAGGTCTTTGTAGTTTGAAAGTTTTTCCATTTCTTTTAGAGAAACGTTGTCATCTGCTGGTATTGAAACATCAATTAGAAGGCATTTTTTTCCTTCATGATCTTTGACAACTATATCTGGTCTATTTGCCTTAATTTCTCTATCTGTGTGTATTGGCATATCCCAGAGTATGGTTACTTTCTCGTTTTCTGTGACCTTTTCTGGCGTGTGTTTATACCATCTTTTTTCTGTTGCTATTCCATAATGTTGACATAGCTTCCAGTGTATATAGGTCCCAGCTCTGTCGTGTCTGTGAATATATTCCTTCTTAGCCAGGACTGGGCAGCCAGAGATAATTATTATTATTATTATTATTTTCGCTATTAATATTTCTATTATCAAGTATGTTATGTTCACGTCTGTTATTCTCTAACTCCACTTCAATCGTAGTATCATATAAAACCGCCACTGCATCAGCAGGCATACAAATAGTTTCCATGCCCGTATATGCACCGGAACTACAATCCATAATGTTTGTATTAGAAGTGCTACCACTATTGCTTCTTTTCACCACATCATCATCAATACTACTATTCTCAGACACTATCCCTTGTTCTCTCCGCTTTAGATATACAATGATTTGATAAAACTAGTCTATAAATTAAAATTGTTCCCATAAATCACTGACAAGCAAAATCTGTAACAAGTCTTTCTTCCTGATACCTTAGGAGCTTCTAAGTGGAAGTGAAGGCAGTATGCTCTTTGTCTTTCTCCTTAACTACTTGGAGATTTTAAGTAAAATTATACTAATGTGTTTTAATTTAATTAAATTCTATGTCATGGTGCAGGTGAGGATTGCTTTGCATTTAAATTGATGTAATGTTTGCATTGTTCAATTAAATGGAGTTGCGTGAAACGACCGTACTGCATTACCTCTGGATATCCTTGTTGCTTATTTTGATTATATATATATATATGTGTGTGTGTGTGCGCGTGTGTGTGTGTGTGCGTGTGTGTGTGTGTGTGTGTGTGTGCGTGTATATATATATATATATATATATATATATATATATATATATATATATATACATATACATATATCGATTAAACCATGAATCAAATATTCTCGGGATGTTTTCAGCAACGATGAATTCAGAGAAGAATACTTTTTTTATAGAATAGAAAGAATTCAATAGATTAAGGAATGAATTATTCTGCCACTCAGAAACATTTTCGAATTGTTCGATGCGGGGTAAGTGTCCGTTACTATACCTTTTACATGGTCCTGAGTAACAGCGGAGTCAATAATGTCGATGCTCTTTTTAAACAATTTCAAATTAGTAATCGCTGTAAAAACAAGTATAACGGCAGATTTTATAGAAATTGCTTGTGTAGACAATGATCTCCATTGCTATGTGTAATACAATCTATCCTGACACAGGTTATGTCAAGAGACAAGAAGAGAAGTATGAGTTGGTTGTGGTGTGTGTGCAAATGTTAGAAAACCAGCCATCTCCTATGAACAGAAATCACCACGTTGGCGATAATAAAATGAGTGACAGTAGAAAGTAGTATGTGATCTAAAGCTTAAGGCGTTTTGGAGTTAGTATTCGACATTCGTTATAAACACCGATAATATACTTCAAAGTAATTTTTGACAAGTTCCTAAAACGAAAGCCCTCACTTATGTAATTGAAAGTGAATTGTTTTGCGTCAAGTCCCTTAAAGGTATATGTTTTAGATACTCAGGAAATTCCATTTGAAATATTCTTCATTTGTTTGTGAGAATTCATTTAGAGCTATGCATCACCTTCTCTGCAGATGAGGTCCTGCTATTTGGTATATATTTCGACATTGGTTAGTAATTCTAGCTGTACAAGGGAAATGTCTACTTTTATGATTCCTTTACACAGCATTAGACTTTCCGAGCAAACTTCAAATGACTAAGGCATCTTTTATCATTGAAAATGTGATGCCACGCCAATGGACCATATTGTGAGTTTATTGAAATTATTTAGGACGCGATTCAATGTGTTTTTACTCAGAAATTCAAGAGAAGGAACGTTTTCACCGAGACAAAATCATGCAGAGAATACCTATCATATTCTATTGTACAGGAGCGTGATACGCATAGATGTATTCCTTTTTATTCTGGTCCTTCTTGTTTCGTGTGTTACTTCTAATTTGGTTACTACCTTCAACATGAACTTGCAAATGTATTGTTTTCTGATTTCTATATATAAGAGCAGATGTGATGCTCTTATATATGTATATATGGGCCATTTGCCATTGATATCCATAATCCATAAGGTAGCATCCCCTATGTCTTTGGATGGTATCCTTTAGGTTCGGTCTTCAGGGATACTCCTGGAAGGTAGCACTCAGTATTTGTTTATAGCTGGTTACTGAGTGTAGCTAAATGTATGATTTTATGTCGAGTTAAGTTGATTTAGTGACCAAGATTGCTATGTAGTTACTCTGTCCTTAGTCAGAACAGAACCATAGAGTCATTTAAGTATACCGCCACTATTCTCAGTATCTAAGCTCTCCCAATTTTGGTCATAGGCGCCGAATATAGTTTAGACTCTTACGTCGAGCATTCTGAGCAAAATTATTGTGGAAAGAGATAAAATTTCCTGATTCGACTTCTTCACCTGGTTCAACAAACATGAGTGAGGCATTTCTAATCAGAATGGATGGTCCAGGAGCAACTGAAAGAAAGATGGTTTCGTCACATTTGTCCAAATTAAAATTCCGTATACTGTCAGCATAGTCAAGACCAGAATATTGAATACTATTGCCATAAGTGACAAACTTTCATACCATACACTTAAGCATAGTATTGGCACTGTTTGTCGACAGGAGTTGCGAAATACACATCGTGAGCAACCTATGATAAGAAAAATATGTTTCACATAAGAGTAGATATTATTCAGTAAGTCACCGAGATATTTGATGGACTATGTGCTAAGGAAGACTCTTCTTTCTCTCCAGTACAATATCCACATTATCAAGCATAAGCGTTCAAAACGTGATCAAGATATTACCTGTCCCTCTTGCCTTTACAGCTCATCAACTTGTCGGTATCCCTTGACCATAATGCATCCAAAGCCAAAGTCAATTTTTTAAAATTGAATGAAGACTGAGTACATGACCATCAATGAGGATGTAAGCCAGCTGTTAACTTGTTATAAATGCAGCACGTAGCTAAAGAAGGTTAACGAATTTAAGTACATTGGCGCCTACGTATCCTAGAGTACGAAGTGTCTGTAACATTGCCGAAATTGCCTGTTGTTGTTGTTGTTGTTGTTGGCACTCCGTCGCTTACGACGTCAAGGCTCCAGTTGATCCGATCAACAGAACAGCCTGCTCGTAAAATTAACGTGCAAGTGGCTGAGCACTCCACAGATACGTGTACTCTTAACGTAGTTCTCGGAGATATTCAGCGTGACAAAGCTGGCCCTTTCAATTACAGGCACAACAGAAACAGGAAGTAAGCGTGAGAGAAAGTTGTGGTGAAAGAGTACAGCAGGGTTCGCCACCATCCCCTGCCGGAGCCTCGTGGAGCTTTTAGGTGTTTTTCGTTCAATAAACACTCACAGCGCCCGGTCTGGGAATCGAAACCGCGATTCTATGACAGCGAGTCCGCTACCCTAACCACTGGGCCATTGCGCCTCCACTCAAGTGCCTGAAACAATGTCTAAAAAGGCAATCAGGTATTTCAAAGTTAACAATCATGGTTTCCATCTAAGGAGCACTCCTTTTGGTTGAGAGGAATACTGGAATATGATGAGTGTAATTCAATGGTGGCTTGATATGTGCACGGGCTTCTATTGACATTTGAAAACATTTCAAGACGTGAGCGGAAGAAGAACAAAGACGAGATTTAGAATATTCTACCCATCTCTACTATTGAAGAGGCTTTACAGATTTCGATTTACTGGCTATTGCAATTTTATTGAACAACTGACAAAAGTCACAATCTGCAGATTCAAATACAGGACCAGGGCCGTTGAAGTAGGTTCAAGTACTTGTTAGAGAAATATTAGAGAGAATGTAAAAGCTTATATAAACAGATAGTCCTTGGCGCTGCTTTTCTAAATCAATAACCCAATACAGGCAATATCTAAAGTAAATATATATTTCAACAATGGCCGTCAGTTTGGCCGTCAATTTTGTATTCATTTTCGAATTGTAAATCTTCTATTCTTTTATTCTTTTATTCTTTTACTTGTTTCAGTCATTTGACTGTGGCCATGCTGGAGCACCGCCCTTAGTCGAATCAAATCGACCCCAGGACTTATTCTTTGTAAGCCTAGTACTTATTCTATCGGTCTCTTTTTGCCGAACCCCTAAGTTACGGGGACGTAAACACACCAGCATCGGTTGTCAAGCGATGTTGGGGGGGACAAACACAGATACACAACATATACACACATACATATATATATACATATATACGACGGGCTTCTTTCAGTTTCCGTCTACCAAATCCACTCACAAGGCTTTGGTCGGCCCGAGGCTATAGTAAAAGACACTTGCCCAAGGTGCCACGCAGTGGGACTGAACCCGGAACCATGTGGTTGGTAAGCACGCTACTTACCACACAGCCACTCCTGCGCCTATGTTGATAATAAGGAGACTCATAGTAGTGTTTCTTAAACGTAACAAAAGTATTATTTTCAATCCATTGTTCTCATATACACATACATGTACGTATATAAACATAAATAGTTATATGTAGTGTTTATGTGTGTGTGTCTTTGTGTCTGGAATCTAAGTGTTAACGAAATTTGTAGTATTCTTTCTTCATCATGTATCGTATGCTTGAAAAACTTAGCTAATTTCACGATATCGATATATTATTGTTTATGTGTTTCTATCTTCCGCCCCTACGGATTCAGAATTCCCTAATGCAATAAGTACCTTCCTTCAAAGTTAATCATTTTTGTATCTTGTTTCCTTTTTCTCTACATATATGTTCCAAACGTTTGGAAATGTGAGAAAACATGTCTACAATGATTAGCCAAGTAAGATCTTACACAACAGATAAATATTTGCATATTTGATGACGCAAACTATTTCAGAACAAGAAAAAAACTGAATTCTATAGTTTCGTTACTTATAAATAAAAGCAATTATCGTTGTATATTTTTTTCTGATTTTATCACTCGAATTGGGATGTTTCAGCCTTTGTAATATTGAGTTAGGTTACTTCACTAGAGAATAAATGCTTAATTCCTTGCATTATACTTCCATGCAAAGATAGAATTAGTCTTCAAATCAAATATAATATATCAAGAAGAAATACTCTAAATGATGGAACATAAATATGAAATGTATTACACTACTCATAGCAACAAATGTCTATTGTATTTCTCAAAACCATAAATAAAGAAATAACAGCTAATTCAAAATGAACGTGTCTACTTTATCTACCGCTGATATCAGAACCTTTATATATACAAGATCAGATTAAAGAAGATTTAGAGTATCAATACTGACGAAGCATGTTATACTTACATACTGATACATGTTGTTGACACATAAACTTTAAAAAGAATGACATTTTGTCTTTGTGACCTACTCTATTTCTCTCTTCACTCTAATAATTTGTCAATGATATTTGAAAACCATTTCGGCTCTTAGATTTATAGATAGATAGATTTTTTTAATTCTTTTATTCTCTTACTTGCCGAAGATGCCACACAGTGAGACTAAACCCGAAATCATGTGGCTGGGGAGCAAGCTTCTTACCACAGCCAAACAATATATGTATATATATATATATATATATATATATATATATATATATATATATATATACATATCTTAGTTCCTGTTAAGGTGTAAAAGTAGGATATTTCCAGAGAGGCACTGAACCCAATTTTTGGGTTATCAACACTGTCGGTTTCCAGACTAATAGCAAAATTCTTCAAGTGTAGAAAATCCTAGTGTAACGACGGTAAACCCGTTGTGTGCGTGTCACGAAGAGAAAATTGTAATCCAGATGGTATGAAGATAAAGAAACCTTCAACACATCTACTTTGATTCGTTACGATTGTTTCTGTACCAGCTTTGCTTGCTATGCCAGTGAACATTTATATAATGTTTGCAGCTTTAGAGATTAGACTGGAACTTCATCAGACTTGCATTCAAATGTGCGTCTTCGAGATATTGATTTTCTTTCTTTTGCTTATACCGGGAAGAAAGAAACAGTAAATAAAAGTGTGGTTTGTGGGTGAATAATTAGTAAAGAGACCATGTGGGAAGGATGAAGAAGAAGAAGAACAACAACAACAACAACAACAACAACTTAACATTAATAAATGCGGAATAGACAATACATGGCACATTATATACAGACTCAAGCTTCTCACAATGGTCAGTCAGTACAACATTGCCACCGGTATCAAATTTGATTTGATGGGTGAGAAACTATTTCAGTTTTGCATTTGCAACAACATTAAGCAGACAGTAGAGAAGGAAAGATGAAATTCAAACCCGCTCCTAGCCAAAGCATTGTTCTAGGGAGGTGGGCAATTAAAGTTTCCCTCTTGCCCGAGAGTGTAGATTCCAGGTTTCTAATTACAGCTTCTGTGGATGTATACATTTTGATCATTAGTCTTCCTGTAGGGGTAGTCCTAGTGCGCGTGTGTTTGCATTGATGTACACACGCACATACTTATATACGCACACACTCATACACATACATATATACATATAATTAAACGAATATATATATATATATACATATATATATATACACACACACACTCACGTAGACACATATGCAAAGAGGTATATGTGTATGTGTGTGCGTGTGTGTGGATGAGTGCATGTACACGTATGCACATATACACACACATAAATACAGATGCACAAAGAGACATAAGCATATAGGCACACATGTATATACTATATACTAGCACATCTACACATCACACTACACATTCTTATTTACCCTCCAAATCAAACTGTGACAAAGCGTGACGAAGCATGTCTTCGAAGTATAGGTCACTACTAGGTCACTACTCTCAATTATTTATCCCTCTACTATAACCTCTACTAACCTCTAAATTCTAGTAGGTTCGACACTACACTGACAATTTTCTAGACTCTTTCTGCCAAACATATAACAGCAAAATGTAAATATTTGAGCTACGTTACTGATACGAATATGTTAAAGTATTTGGTGTGTCCTTTGTGTTTGAAGTCTACGCAGTCATCCGATTCTTTTGCAATGAAGTAATGTTTTTTTTTACTAATCAATTTAAGGGGTACCTTGAAATGACCTCCTAGAAATTTGGAGGAATGAAATTCCCTTATAACAATGGGTATATACAAAGCATATAGCTTATATCCATTTAAAAGAAGAAAAGAAAATTGAGAGAACGAAGTTAATTAGTGTTTGTTATTAACAAATTTCTCATCTTCACTTCTTGCAGCCGTTTCAAACAATACTCAATGATTTAATTAGTAATTTGTACATTGAATTTACATTTATGTGACATGATTATAAATACTATTTTATAATTTATGGAAGCAACTGTCTTTGAAGACTCATATTGTTGCTGAATGCTCGAAATGAGGAGTAGACAGCCGAAAACTGATGAAGGGTCCATTCTCTGTGTTTACTTGTCCTGTTTTCCATTTATTCACGTTGTTTTCGTATTTAACTCGTTTGTTTACATATATCATGTTGTTTGAACCGTTGGGAACATCCTCCTATTTATTATTTAATTGAATGCCACGCATCCATTTTCAAGTATATATATATATGCGTGTACTCACACGCGTTGGTGGTAGAGTTTGTGTAGAAAAAAATGTAATAACTTTTTAAAGATGTGTTAAAGGATTTGCTTGTCTTATTGTTTTATAACTATTATTATTATTATCATCGTCATTATCATTATTATTTTTACGCTAGTGCAAATACTATATCTTGATATCTGTTAAAAACAACTCCTTTCATATCTCAAGAGTCTTCAATTGGAATTTTGCAGAATATAGGACGGTAATTTTCTGCAGATCAACAATGTGAGTTTCAATTCTAATCACTTCCATTTTTAGGTGCATGTTCTCTGGCGAAATTCTACTGTTGTCTTTTTATTTTTCAATTTTTTTTTTTATTTACACAGCTAGGGAATTGAAAAATCTTTGATCTTACGCTGTTTGTTTATTTTGTTCTCTATTATAATTTATGCTCTTTATGTAGGATTTCTCCATAAAGGCTGACAACATAATTATATCTGCTCAGTGTGTTATGTGGAAATTACGCAAGAACTTGTAATAATCATTTTCTACCAGACTTTGGGATCGTGTTCATACTGTGCTTCTGTTGTTTCGTAGTCACACACTACGCTCTCATCGCAAAACACTCGTTTGCGTACACAGTCTTGTCTGAGCATCTACGCGGATTGTGCTAGTATACTGCACTCACTTTAAAGGTGATTAATACTGTCGTTTCATTTTCTGTTGATTCTTCATTTGTGTCTCGATGAATTTATTCGATATTTGAATTCATCAGGGCCATTACCTCTTAGTAATGAAAATACCCCGAGAACAGAACTACGTCTTGAGAAGGATAAATCTACTACAGAGAGAAGAGAGTCCCTTTAACCATAGCTGACAGCCCCCTGTCAATGTTATCATGATAAAAACGCTGGTGGTTGTCACACCTAATCAACACAGATCTCTTTATAAGTTTAATGTTAAAACATCAAAAAGAAAATAATCAAAACTGCTTTCACGAAGCCCGCGCCATGAGTGAAGGTCCCCGACACGACAAGTGTTACATTGCCCAGCCAGGTGGATGTGGTCGTTACCAAATTAATGTTACAAAGATTAGGAGAAAATTGACTCAAGTGATAGAAGTAATGGAATGCTATAACAGAAGGGACATTTCCAATATAGGATACTGGAAAAGAATTATGAAATTAAGATAAAGGAAGATATGTATTATTATTATTATTATTATTATTATTATTATTATTATTATTATTATTATTATTGTTGTTGTTGTTGTTGTTGCTGTTGTTATTGTTGTCGTTATTATTATTATTGTTGTCGTTGTTATTGTTGTAGTTCGCAAGATATGGGTAGTTCCTATGAGCACTATCTTTTGAATTTCTGCCATTTTGGGGCTTCCTGGTATCTGAGCTAGGTAGCAATCTTCCTCTTTTCCTATCACTCCTCAGGCACCTATGATAACAGGTATTGTTTTAGTCTTCAGATTCCAGATTTTGCTAATTTCTATTTCAAGATCTTTATATTTGCTCAGTTTTTTGGCAGGTCTTGACAGATATATTTTTATCGATTGGGACAGTCATATCAATGAGGAGGCATGATTTTTATCTGAAGTCTTTCAATATAACGTCTGGCCTATTTGCATCCATGTTTCTTTCAGTTTGAATGGTGAAGTTCCAGAGGGGTGAGATATGATCATCTTCAAGCAGTGGAGGTGATTTGTAATCCCATCAGTTTTATCATGGGGCATGTCCAGGTTTTTTGCAAATTATCCAGTAAATATATCGTGCAGCTCTATCATGCCTGTTGAGATACTCTGTTGTCGCAAGAAGACTGTACTTGGAGACAACATGAGCAATAGTTTCATTTTCTTGTTTACATACACGACATGTTGGGCAGCTGCCGTTCTTTAATATGTTGGCCTGGTGGTTTCTTATAGATAGGCATTGATCTCAGGCTGCTATGGAAAACCCTTCTATTATTATTATTATTATTATTATTATTATTATTATTATTATTATTATTATTATTATTATTATTATTATTGTTATTGTTCAGTAGTTTTATTTTTATAACGTGCTTTCACTTCACTACCGAGCGCAGCTCTGTGCGCCTTGGGTATGTGCTGTGGTTTGCTGTGGTGCTCTTATGTTTACTGTATTGAAAGTGTTTTGCGTAGAATGTGTGCAGTACCCAGTAGTGCAATTTTCTGTATGTTATATATATTTGTAAGTCCTGGTGTTTTTGTTATGTATTTGTCTGAATATTTTTTTATTATACCTAAGGCACCTACTATGATAAGAATTGTTTCTGTTTTTAGATTCCACATTCGAGTTACCTCTATTTCCAGGTCTTTGTATTTTGAAAGTTTTTCCATTTCTTTAAGAGAAACGTTGTCATCTGCTGGTATTGATACATCAATTAGAAAGCATTTTTTTCTTCATGATCTTTGACAACTATATCTGGTCTATTTGCCTTAATTTCTCTATCTGTGTGTATTGGCATATCCCAGAGTATGGTTACTTTCTCGTTTTCTGTGACATTTTCTGGCGTGTGTTTATACCATCTTTTTTCTGTTGTTATTCCATAGTATTGGCATAGCTTCTAGTGTATATAGGTCCCAGCTCTGTCGTGTCTGTGAATATATTCCTTCTTAGCCAGGACTGGGCAGCCAGAGATAATATGATTTATTGTTTCTTGTCCATCTCCACATATTCTACAGTTACTTGTTATATTTCTTTTCATTATATGTTTTTGGTAATTTCTGGTGGGGAGGCTTTGGTCTTGTGCAGCAATTAAAAATCCTTCAGTCTCTGCTTTGAGTCCTGAGCTTCTCAGCCATTGCTGGGATTTTTCTTTGTCTATTTCTTTCGCATTTAGTTTAGCCCAGTATTTACCATGTAGGGGCTTTTCTTGCCATCGTTTTATCATGGTTCGTTGCTGTTCTAGTTTTAGTTTGGATTTCATTTGTTTTATAGTTTCTTCTTCTTCTTCTTCTTCTTCTTCTTCTTCTTCTTCTTCTTCTTCTTCTTCTTCTTCTTCTTCTTCTTCTTCTTCTTCTTCTTCTTCTTCTTCTTCTTCTTCTTCTTCTTGGTATTTGTTAGGTAGATTGATTTCTTGTTTGTATTTGTCAGCTTCCTTAAATACTGAAAACAGCTTTTTGTTTTGCTCGTGTTTTGTGGCTATTTGTATTAGTTTACTTTGCTTTTGGAGTAGGTATTTTTGCAGTCCTATGGTGGTTATTTTATAATAGTTTTCTAGCTGTATAAGACCCCTGCCACCTTCTGTGCGTTGTATAGATAGCCTTTCTATGTCAGATTTTGGGTGGTGCATCCTATATCCTGTCATTATTTTCTTGTTTTCCTGTCTATTTTACATAGTTCGTTTAGCGTCCAGTTAAGGATGTTGTAGCTGTAGCTTATAACTGGGACAGCTAAAGTGTTGATACCCATTATTTTGTTTTTAGCATTGCGCTCTGTTTTTAGTATTGATCTAACTCGTCTATAGTACTCTTTCTTTATTTTTTCTTTCATTTGTCTATGTTGTATCCTATCTAGTTCATTGACTCCTAAATACTTGTATAGTTGGCTTTCGTCTAGTTCTCTTATTTCATTGGCTTTATCTAGTGTTATATTGCTGCTTTTAACTAATTTTCCTCTTTTCAGGGTTGCTTTGGCACATTTTTCTAATCCGAATTTCATATCTATTTCCTTGGTAAAGCCGTGTACTGTCTGTAGTAGTGTTTCTAGCTCTTTGTCGTTTTTAGCATATAATTTTAGGTCATCCATGTATAGAAGGTGGCTGACTGTTTTTTAGTAGCATTTGTAACCGCATCCAGTTCTATTTAGCAATTCTGTTAAAGGTGTGAGTGCCAGGCAGACAGGAGTGGAGAGATCGTGTCTCCCTGGAATATTCCTCTTCTAATGGGGATGGCTTTCGTTTTCACAAGTCCCTCTTTTGTTTCGAGCTGTAGCACTGTTTGCCATTTGTTCATTGAGTGCCCTATATATTTTATAATAATTGGTGCCACCTTGTTTATGGCTAGCCTTTCCAGAATCCACGTGTGGGGAACACTGTCGAAGGCCTTTTGGTAGTCCACTCAGGCCATACTGAGGCCTTTCTTCTTTCTGCGGCTGTCTTCAGTTATGGCTTTATTGATCAATAATTGATCTTTATAGCCGTATGAGCCCTTGCAGCATCCCTTCTGCTCTTCTGGAAACAGGTTGTTATTTTCCAGGTGTTTACTCAATCTCTGCGATATTATTGCAGTAAAGGCTTTGTAGATCGTAGGGAGACAGGTTATAGGTCTATAGTTTTGTAGTTTCTCCGTTTCCGTGGATTTGGGGATTAAGATGGTTTTCCCTTTTGTGAGCCATTCAGGCATTGTCTCTGGCTCTGCTAGTATGTTGTTAAAGTTTTCTGCCAGCTTTTTATGCATTCCTGGCAGGTGTTTTAACCAGAAATTGGGGATCTTGACG
Organism: Octopus bimaculoides; assembly: GCF_046866305.1. Classification (NCBI taxonomy): domain Eukaryota; kingdom Metazoa; phylum Mollusca; class Cephalopoda; order Octopoda; family Octopodidae; genus Octopus; species Octopus bimaculoides. The sequence goes on along the minus strand of NC_142932.1, from coordinate 53,723,189 downwards.
TGTCCGGTTGCCTTCCAGTTGCTTGGTCTTTGCAGTGTCTGGGTGACCTCTTCAGTTGTTATAGGGGCCCAGAGTTGCTCAGGTGCTAAGTACGTTGTTTTAATGGTCCTTGTCTGGGGTTGTTGCTTCACCGACCATATTTGTTTCCAGAATTTCTCTAGTTCTTCTGCTGTTGATGCTGCAGTAATGTCTATTTTATTTTTACCCAATTCTTGGTAGAGTTTTTTGGGGTTGGATTTGAACTGTTTGTTTTGTTCAAAGAAACGTTGGCGTTTCTCATACCGGCGGATCCTTTGTGCTTTGGCAAGGATGTCTTGCTTTAGTTTTTCTTTTGCCTCAGGTAAGTCTTTTTCTGTAATGCTGTATTTGTACAGTATTTTTGTTTTCTTCTTGTTACTTAGTTGTGTTGATTGTCTACTAATTTCGTTGATAATCGATAAATCTTTTCTCTTTTTTTTTATTTTGTTCTGGATGTTATTTATCCACAAGGTCTGTTTGGGTGGTAGAACTCCTGTTCGGATGGGTTTGAGTGAGTATCCTGCTTCTTTTGTGGCTGCAGTGGCTGCCGCATATATCATGTCATTTAGCTCAGTGATATTGCCTGTTGTTTCTGTGGTTGTTAGTTCCGTGACGGCCAGGTTTATGCTATTTATTATTGATGTTGTTTTATTGTCTATTTTGATTTTTGGGAGATATAATCTGTGGTCCATTCTAAGATCTGTGGTTTTCAGTTCTTTGGTTATTCTCATTTTCATAGTATCGTAATTATTAGGTTTGCCTTCGTTAATCCCAGGCTTTAGCTTTGTTTTGCCTTCCTTTTCATTCATATGTTTGTCTGTGGTGTTCTGGATTGGTGCTTTTTCTACACTATTATACATCTCTACGGTCTGGGTTTGTTGTTTTTTGTTTACTTCGTTTTTGCCGGAAATGTTACGTTTGTCCTCGTGTTTTGCTATCTCAGTGTTTATATTATTATTTGGCATTGCTGTGTGACTACTATCTAGATTTTCCTGATGTATTTTTCCTTTCAATTGTTCTATTTTTATTTTTTATTTTTTTTGGCTTTTAGAATATATCTTTTTATGTTAGCTAGTTTGTTAGGGTTCATTGTTTTATCGAGGTCTATATTTACATTATTTTTGTTCCATATTTTATATGTATGTGTTGTTGCGTTTTCGTTTTTTAGGTAGAGCACTGCTGTGAAATAGTCGTATCGTATCGAAATGTATTACTCACGTGTCAATTTATGCCGTTTTGGTTTTGTTTGCGGGACATGAGGAACAACGTCTGGTCCTTTATTTTGACGGTTATCGTTTTCGTAGGGTACCGGTTCGTTTATTTCTGTTGTCAGATTGTTTTGCTCGTCCAGATCTTCGTATTTCTTTCGTAACAAACTTACAGTACGCACTTCTCGGTTGATATTCTTGGGTGTAATAATACCGGTGTTATTTAATCTGTTTGTAATGTACATGGTGTTTTGGGGTTCGAAGATGGTTTGATCTTGATGTAACACGTGTGTTTACGATCGCTGTGCGGGTAGTGGAGGTATCAAGTTAAAATACATCATTATATTTGGAAAAATAGAAATAAATTTCAATGAGTATTACTTACTCGGATATAGTCCAACCCTTTGTCAGCTATTTTTTGGCTTATTATTATTATTATTATTTTATGTTTGACTTTTGTTTTGCATTTGTACAAGTTGGATCCAAGTCTCACCTAGAGACCTCAAGAGACAACAAGTTAGAAGTTCATGTAGGTGTTATGCCTAGGGTACCATATATTTGGATTTGTACAGTTTTGTTCAAGTGAATGTTTAAGAAACCATAAGAAAATTATGTTTGCTTTAAAATTTGAGATCACATAGACAGTATTTTACGTAGGATATGGGCAGTTCCCATGAGCACTATCTTTTGGACTTCAGCCATTTTGGGGTTTCCTGGTATCTGAGCTAGGTAGTAATCAGCCCGTTTCGCTGTCATTCCCAGGGCACCTATGACAATAGGTATTGTTTTCGTCTTCAGATTCCACATTTTGCTAATTTCTATTTCAAGATCTTTATATTTGCTCAGTTTTTGGTAGGTCTTGACAGATACGTTTATATCAATTGGGACAGTCATATCAATGAGGAGGCATGATTTTTGTCTGAAGTCTTTCAGTATGATGTCTGGCCTATTTGCGTCTATCTTTCTGTCAGTTTGAATGGTGAAGTTCCAGAGGAGTGCAATGTGATCATTTTCAAGTACTGGGGGTGGTTTGTGTTCCCACCAGTTTTTATCATGGGGCAAGTCCAGGTTTTTGCATATTACCCAGTGAATATATTGTGCAGCTCTATCATGCCTGTTGAGATACTCTGTAGGCGCAAGCAGACTGCACATGGAGACAACATGATCGATGGTCTCATTTTGTTGTTGGCATATACGACATAATGGGGAGCTGCCGTTCTTTAATATGTTGGCCTGGTAGTTCTTTGTAGGTAGGCATTGATCTTGGGCTGCTATGATAAACCCCTCTGTTTCTGATTATTATTATTATTATTATTATTATTATTATTATTATTATTATTATTATTATTATTATCATTATTATTATTATTATTATTCGTTGTATGGTCGACAAGTGGAGGGATATCTTGACAAAGAAAGAACTGTGCATATGTATAAGGAAAAGTGAAGCAACGGCCAAGATCTTTTCAGCTTAACTTGACATCCTGGAAAGTTATTGCTTAGATTGACCCGCATGGCCTAATACGTGTCACAATACATCAAGACAATCTGAGTTGAAGAAAAAGAGCAATAGAATTATATCCTGCAATCAGCACATTTTCTGGCAAAATCATTTTCTGCCCTCTGATCTTGACTTTTTCCACCCAATATGGGTGATTTAAGCGAGGAGTATGGTGAATGATGTCATCAAGAAATCGAAGAGCTAGAAAGCCGCTACAGTGGCAGACTGATACCAAACATGCTGACGGGCTACTGCCGGTTTTAGAAACAAGAAATGGACATGCATCATAAGCGTAGAAGAAGGTGCCAAAACTATTCTTGAAAAACATAAAAATGTATAATATTCACTTTGCACTTTTGTTTTGTGTTTTATTGGTTTTAGAGCTACGTGACTACCTACCATATGTACCTACCTCACGGAAGTGAGGTAGATAGATATGGTAGAGAGGGTAGGAATATGGTAGAGGGGAGGGGGCGGGCGCACCAAGGCCTACAGAAAGTGCCTACTGCACCGTTCCTTACTGCCCGCCTGTAAATGTAAGGTCTAACCAAAAACGGAAGAAGCATCAGTCAAAAACTAACGAAAAAGTAGATTACTGTTTAAATTGTTCTATGACAATTCGATTTCGGCTGAAAATGTTTACAATATATTCAAAAGTAATAGAAGAAAGGGAAAGGGAGAGTGAGAGACAGAAAAACATAGGGTGGAGATGAGAAGACAGAGAGAGGGAGAGAAAGTGAGGGAGAGAAAGTGAGGGAGAGAAAGTGAGGGAGAGAAAGTGAGGGAGAGAAAGTGAGGGAGAGAGAGACGAAATTAATATTATTGTTATTTTTGAGTGAGAGAGCAGTGCATGCCATGAAAGTGACACTGGGGTAAAATATACAACGCCCAGCATACCCATTATGATTACATGTCTGATATGGGTACACTAGGCAGATGCATCACAACCATATGTGCGCGACATGGTGATCTCATCTGAAGATAAACAGCGCATGACCTCGTAGATGGGGTCGAGTTAGAATTTTCTTCAGGTCCACTAGCCCGTCCAGTTTAAAATGTCCCTGAATAATGGTTGTTTAAGGATGTTGAACGAAACACATGTTTCTAAAAGTGAATTATCCAAACCCCAAAGAATTCCTCGCAACACATGGCTATGATACTCCCCCTCTACATCTGTTCGTGATCAGTGATGCATATATCGTCAGCCATTAAGCGACTTGCACAACTGGTTATGGTCAAACAACTGAGGAGCAAATCTGTGGCATTGAGCAGAATATTTGCTGTAGCCCATCTTTCCATTATTATTATAAATAATATTCTTATTGTTTAAGGCGGCGAGCTGGTAGAATTGTTAGCTTGCCGAGCGAAATACTTAGCGAAATTCCATTCGTCTTTACGTTCTGAGTTCAAATTCCACCGAGGTCGGTTTTGCCTTTCGTGCTTCAGGGCTCGATAAAATAATTACTAGTTGAGAACTGGGGTCGATGTGGCAAGAATCATTGTCATGTCTTTTGCATTTGCGTTGTGCCAAATTCGGGCATTCACTAACTCTGTACCATACCGTTTAACTCTTCTCACCACACATTCTGCGTTTGTTGCTGTCGGTAATGTTGTCTATTCTAAAACGCACAAAATTAGTTCTTAACGCTTGCTCTAGTGCTGCGCATATGAGTGCTCTTGTCTCTAACTTCAGGTCACTCCTCCTCATCCATAACCACCGGTCTTCTGTATCTGTCTTGGCGTTCGTATCTCTTGCAAACAAACCATACATTTTTTTCTACTAACATCTAGTTTCCTTTTTGTGTTCTTTTCTTTCTTTGCACACTTATCAATTTTTATGATGCCAGAATTCTTCGCGTTTCAGCAATGATTCCATAGTAATTTTCCATAATACCCTAAGCTGTTTTGCTCTCCTTCGATACAATCCTGGCAACTGATCAAAACTCTACCACCTTTCTTCTGGACAAGTACAACTTATCGGTGTTACTTTTATGGCGGAAGGATCCGTTCACTGTCAGTATTTTTCATGTCTTTGTATTCATGTTCATTTGTTCTTTCTTTTGTCAGCTTATGATTGCAGCTTCATACGGGTGATGCTATTGCCCACCTATTAACTGTGTGGGTATTATTCCATCCGGTCAATTTTGAGCGCAGCACCAATCTTAGTCTTCGGAAATATACCATCCTCAGTTTTTCTTTCATTTCCTTTTCTATGGTTTCGTTGAAGTCTAGTGTACTAAGGTATTTGGAGCCTACCTTATCAATTTGTTTAATCAGTTCTCTATTAGGTAATTTTATCCATGCTAGGGACTAGACCTTGCCTTTTTTCAAGTACAAATCAACCACACGTCCTGTGTCCAAATTCTATTATAATATTAGCACTAAAACAGTAGTCCTTGTTCACCTAAGACCTAACTAGTGTCTCATCCTTGCCAAACGGCCTCAGCCACCTAGTCGGTGTTAGTTTGGATGTACACTTGGAGTCCTATCGTGGTCTTTTTATAGGAAGTTTCAAGTTGCATTAGATTTTCGTAACCCTTGTGTCCATACCCTAAATTTCACTCAGATCTCAATTGATGACATTAAGGCAATACTGGACGACTGTTACCGCAAGAAACTTTATAGTTGCAATTCTAGTCAGGGGGTTTAGCCCAGTATTCGGAACCATTCTTACACGTCTATAATACTCTCTTCTAATCTTCAATTTCATTTATCCATGTTGAATCCCTTTCCCTTCGTGTATCCCATAATAACCATAAAATCGTTTTAATCCATGTCCTTGATCCAGGTACGATGATCAAGTTGGGTCGTAATATTAGCTGTTTGTTATCACCATTATTGTTATCAGGTTCGTGCAATACTGATAGTAATAGCATTCGTATTATTCGTCGTCGTCGAGGTAGTGGTAGCAGAATGATAGAAAAAGCTACACACATGTACATAGACATATTCTATGCAAATACACATAAATACATGTATAAATCAAGACTTTCGTTGTTTTGAAGAACTACTCACCCTATAAGCATTTTTGTTTCTTTAGATATCTTACTTCTTGTAAATACCAAACGATTAATCAAAAAAGAGTTTATACAAAAAGTAATATACGAATAAGATTTATATGATTTATATATATATATATATATATATATATATATACATATATACATACATGCATATATATATATATACTTACATATATATATATATATATATATATATATATATATATATATATATATATATATATATATATATATATATATATATATATATATATATATATATATGTATATATATGCATGCATACATATATATATATATATATATATATATATATATATATCTTGTGGTAATATCTGTGTTTTGATGATTATTACTACCAGATTGCATAATGTATTCATGGAGATTATTAAATTTGCATTAAACTTAATTCTCAATTACATTTCTCCACTTAACAATATTTCCTGTACAAAATCCATTAAATGATAATGAGTTGACACTAATGGCATTAGTAAATCATGAGCTTACTTTGATTTGATAACATTTTGCTCACGAACTACTCATACGTTTATCATTTTCTTTGGAATTGTTTTCCTCCTTTTAATTTCATCAATTTCCTGGTTTCCTCCTCAGATGGGTTGTCATCGCAAAGAATTCGAAATTCTCTGCTGTCATAAACCTTCCTGTAACATTTGACTCAGAGTATATGAGACCAGATATATATAAGTATATACATGTAAGTATGTATGTATATGCATATGTACACACACACACACACACACACACACACAAACATTTATACAAAAAGAGACAGAGAGCTGGTGAGGGTGGATTAGACTAGGTAACGTAGAATATGACTAATTGAGTGATTTAGTGGTTCACTGCTGTCATCATAGAAATAGATTCCCATCTGAAGAGATATATTCCATTTACCTTCACTTATAAGGTAAAATATAATTTCATTAGGCAATTTGATGGAAAATTGAAATCACTGAAAATGTATGATGCCGCAAAAATTTCATGCTACTTTAATTTAAGTTATTTGTTATAACATTTATAGTGTCACTTCAGTTTCGTACTTTAGGTTTATAAGCCTAACTTACTATCTTATATAACACTATTGCTTCATATATGGTCACTCTTGGTGGAGACTCGTCCACAGAAAATATTCAGAATAAAGCACTGTTTCTTGTACATCGGTTTCTTACAGACGTTCACATTCTTATGACCGAGTGTCAGATGAACCAGATACAAGGAATTAATTGTGTCTACAGTTATTGTTCAGGACCAAAATGTCAGCGCCTTGTTCTGAAAACGTGAGCGCCTTGTTCTGATTCCATTAATTACTCATCTATTGCTATCAACTCACAAGAAGAGAAAATTTATGCTCGGAGTTGACTTTATAACCTAGATTCTCCAAATCAGTCAGTTATGCGCTGGTGAATTTGTGGATCTCGTGCATTCTCCTAGAAATACGCTTAAAAAAAAGAGACGTCTGATTCTCAGTGGTCTCAAATCACAACAACTAATAATGCAAATTTTCCAAATCTCTGCATTACTACTACATATTAGTTGTCCCTAAGATCCGCTCTATTGGAAGGTAACGTTTAACTCTGCTGGTATCTGGAAATCGACGGCAATAGAGAGTAGTTGTGTTAACGCGATTTAGAGATCAGTGAGGTGACTAGGAATCATGTGTTACTAGGAAACATGTTAAAAGTAGTACACGTGAGCCTCTCATACTTTCTAATTCTATACCTCTTTTGCTGTATACACACGCCCACACACTCACTCGCATTTTTGTGTGTGTGTGTGTGTGTGTGTGTTTGTGTGTGTGTGTGTGTTTGTGTGTGTGTGTTTGTGTGTGTGTTGCGCGCGCGCGCGTGCACGCGTCTGTGTGTTATTCGGAGATATATTTCGCAGAAAATATTTATTAATACTGGGGATATGTTATTGTTTAGAATTTATTCTAAACAAGATTTTAGGTGTTTCTCTTTTTTGTAAGCATAAGGTTTGACAGTATTTTTGATGCTTTTCTGACCTTTACATTCTGAAAGCAACAAGATTAAATCCGATAATACCAAATGTGCCGTAGTTTTTCAATTTTGTAAAGAATCGATTAAAATACCAAACTCGTTTCGACAATTTTCTCTTTGCAATAGTGAATGGAAATGTACAATAGAAAATTTGAAAAATATATACTTAAAAGATGAAATGTTCATGCAAATTCCGATACGAAATAAGTTTCATAGAGATAGAGAGTAACAGAGATTTGATGAATTTCATAGCAGTCACACATGATTGAATTTTCCGTAATATTGTGATATATATAACAATTAGATACGATGAAATTTTGAAACGAGTAAGAAAAACGAAAAAAAAAAGCATCTTTTCACAATTTCTATCGTAGGGAATAAAGGAGCATTCGTCATCCCTAGTTTTGATGATGTGGGCTTGAACTGATATTGCTGTCTCTATATAGTTTTTTTGAAATAAAAGGTTCTCATTGAAACTCTAATGACGTGAAATGTCTTGGTCCGCCTGTAGTCTAGTAGTTTGACGGGCTCACGGGCTCACGGGCTCACGGGCCTGAACATATTACTTGTTTTTGGATGGTCTGTTCACATATTTAAGTGTATCGGGGGATCTTATTGTTTTTCGCAATTCTTAGATATCCCTGGGTATTTACTCTCCAGTGATATATTTGAAAGTTGTTAGAGTCATTTTTTCCAGTATTTTAGGAATGGGAACAATTATTAAAATTCTTGTTGGCAATTGAAAAGGTATATTCAAGGCGGCGAGCTGGCAGAATAGTTGGCACGCCGGGCAAAATGCTTAGCGACGTTTCAGCTGTCTTTATGCTCAGAGTTCAAATACTGCTGAGGTTGACTTTGCTTTCTTTTTTTCCTGGTCTATAAAATGAGTACCAGTTGATCCTTGAAGTTGACCGACTTATCTCCTCCCGCTAAAATTTGAAATTTTGAAATCAATTTGAAATCAATTTAAAAGATATATTGATTATAGCGTGATTTAGATGCAGGACGAATATAGAAGATATTGATTTTAGTCTGCTGGTTAAAGTAGATTTCGGTTTTAACATCCCTTTCTTACGATTAGGATGTTCACAAGCGGTAGCTGTTTTTGGCTATTCTGTTGTAAGTTTTGTATTATTAATTGAATGTTTAAACCCCAAGAGATGATGCAGATTATGTGATTATGTAATCAGAGAATGAACAATCATGCAGGGAGCAATTCCATTCGCCGAATAAGTATTTATGGAAGTTTTCGCGAAATCCCCCTTTGGTATGTTCGTATATCTGCACTTTTTTAGTACACCATGATAAAGTTAGCAAATGCAGGAGTTACCCTTGTTTCCATTGCAGTCCCACATATATGTCTGTGAGTGCTGTCATTGAAGTTAGACTCCAATGGGGTTCAGCTGCTATAGTCTTTAAATGTGACTTCACTAACGGATTTGGGAAGTCAGTAAATGTTGCTTGGTTTTACAATCAAATCTTGTTAATTACTGCTTTTCCTTTTCCGTTAAATCGGTTTGCTTCTGTTGGATGAGGGTAGTGAACATTTTCATTATTTTGGAATGTTGGTAATTGTTAATTACTTTATAGTAAATATTGTCTCTTATGTATATTTATTGTTAATATTATATATTTTATTAAGGAGTGGAGTTGGAAGAATATTTTATACCCAAGACGAAATGCATAGCGGCATTTCGCCTGACTTTATGGTCTGTGTTCAAATTCCGTTGAAGACAAATTTGCCTTCAGATGGGAATTTATTTCTATGATGACAACAGTGAACCATTAAATCACTCAATTAGTCATATTCTACGTTACCTAGTCTAATCCACCCTCACCAGCTCTCTGTCTCTTTTTGTATAAATGCTTGTGTGTGTGTGTGTGTGTGTGTGTGTGTGTGTGTGTGTGTGTGTGTGTGAGTGTGTGTGTGTGTCTACATATGCATATACATACATACTTACATACTTACATGTATATACTTACATATATCTGGTCTCATATACTCTCAGTCAAATGTTACAGGAAGGTTTATGACAGCAGAGAATTTCGAATTCTTTGCGATGCCAACCCATCTGAAGAGGAAACTAGGAAAGTCTGGGGTCAATAAAATAAGTAATATTTGGGCACCTTTTGAGTACTAGATATAATAAGCTCAGCCACTCACTCCAACATGCTACCCTGTGCCAACATTTAAAATCAATATTATAGGTTTTTATCTACTTATTCACATATGCTTTCATTTATTTGTTCTATCTTAATTTGCACTATTTATATCACTATATATTTTATACCAGTTTAACACGGCTGGGCAGTATTTAACGTTCGTGAGCGCGGAGGACAGTCCTGACTCAGATGGCATTAGGCCGTATCAGACAAGACTTGTGAGTTCTACGATTTCAAGAATCTTTAAATCATATGGAGGAAAATCCGATTTTTATTCAACATATGTAAGTATTATTAAATTTGCTGAGTGCCAATATCCTTCGTTCACCCACTAATTGTTTCTAACGAATTTTTATTTCATTAATGGAGACATTACATCATTAGACAAAACCGTTTTTATCAGGTACTTACATGAATCACAACATTGAAAAACATTTAAAAGCAAACGGCATGTGCAGCTTCATGATTCTATGACCCTTGCTAGTCACCGAATAGATTT